>NW_006408631.1:8585737-8593664 GCF_000296735.1 Chrysochloris asiatica
GCACTGTGAATAAGGAAGACTGTAGAAGAATTGATGCATTTGAGTTATGGTGTTGGAGGAGAATATTGAAAGTACCATGGGCTGCCAAAAGAACAAACAGATGTGTGTTGGCACAAATACAGCCAGAGTGCTTCTTGGAATTCAGGATGGCTAGACTTCGTCTTTCATACTTCGGACATATTGTCAGAAGGGACCACTCACTGGAGAAGGGTATCATGTGTGGTAAGGTGGAGGGTCAGTGAAAAAGAGGAAGACCCCCAACTAGATGAATTGGCACAGTGGCAGCATAAATGGGCTCAAGCACAGCAATGATTGTGAGGTTGAACCAGGACTGTGCAGTGTTTTGTTCTGTTGTGCATAGGGTCGCTATGAGTTGCTACCAACTTGATGGCACCTAACAATGGGTCAGAACTGACTCAATGGCACTTTACAAGAGCAATTGGTCTCTTCATGTATGACATTCATGATGTCATCTTACAGCTCTCCTGGTCTTTGGCCATTCATGTCTAATACATCAAATCTGTTCTTCATATGGTGTCTAAGTTAAGGTGGGATATGTTCATTGTGATATTTTGGCTCTTGTGGACTTTAGTGTTCTTCAGCTTCAGCCTCAAATTGCATACGAACAATTGATGGTAAGTTACACTGTCAACCCTGACCTTGTTTTAGATGATGATATTGAGCTTTCTCATCATTTCTTTCCACAGAAGTAGTCAATTTAATTATGGTATATTCCACCTGGTGAGGTTTAGGTGTATTGTTTTTGTTGTTAGGTGCCATAGAGATGGTTCCAACTCATAGTGATTCTATGCACACACACAAACAACAAAAACATTGCCCAGTCTTGCATCAACCTCATAATCACTTGAGCCCATTGCCACTATGTCAATCCATCTTGCTGGGGGGTCTTCTTCATTTTCAACTGATCCTTCACATTACCAAACATGATGTCTTTCTCCAGGGACTGGTCTTTCTTGATAATATGTCCAAAGTGTGAGAATTCTAGCTGCACTTCTTCCAAAATAGATTTGTTTGTTCTTCTGTCAGTTCATAGTATTTTTAATATTGTTTTCCAATACCATAGCTCAAATGCATCAATTCTTCTACAGTCTTCCTTATTCACTGTCCAATTTTCACATGCATATGAGTCTATTGAAAATACCATAGCTTAGGTCAGGTGCATCTTAGTCTTCAAACTGATGTCTTTGCTCTTGAACACTTCAAAGAGGTCTTATTCAACTGATTTGCTCAATTTAATATGTCCTTTGATTTCTTGACTGTGGCTTCCATGAGTGTTTATAGTGGATCAAGGCAAAATTAAGTCTTTGACAACTTCAATCTTATCTCTATTTATCATGATGTTATTTATTGGTCCAGAGTTGTGACTATATTATTTTCTTTATATTGAGGTGTAACCCATACTGAAGACTGAAGTCTTTGACCACATTTAGTTATAAAATGAACCAGAATAAAATATGGATTTTAATGAGATACTAGCAGAGTTGTTTCTATCTTCCAGGGATGTGATGCCTTCTCCTCTTATATGAGTAAAGTGTAAACTTCCTTCCATTCACCCCCATTGGTTTAAATCCTGCTTTCTCTTCAAGAAATCTAAAATTCGAATTTAGAAGTAAATTCTGTATGTCTGGAACTCTACTGTTTAACTCAGAAGGTTTAGGATGGTAAGAATTAAATAAAGGAATATTGAAAACAAGAAGACAAGAGGCAGAGATTACATTCTGGGTAATTTACCAATTGCTGATATGTTGTGGTTATTAGGTGTCCTTGAATCATTTATGACTCATAGTGACCCTGCATAGGGTTTTTCCAGAGTAGCTGGTGGGTTTGAACCACTAACCTTGTAAATAGCATTCCAGTGCTTATCCAACAGGGCTATACCAATTGCTAATATGTTGTTGTTGTTGTTATGTGCCATGAAGTCGGTTCCGACTCATAGTGACCCTGTACAGGGTTTCCTAGGCTGTAAATCTTTATGGGAGCAGAAAGCCTCATCTTTCTCTACAGAGCAGCTGGTAGTTTTAAATTGCTGACCATGAGATTAGCAGCCCAATTCGTAACCACTAAGCTACCAGAGCTCCTATAGTGCAGTCCAAAAATGTCATGTCATTTCCTCTGATTGTTTTATGAGATGCACTTTTATCTTTCAAAATTCCTCTTTATGATTAAGCCAACTCAACTTGACTTCTGCTACTTATTTATTGTAAACTAAAATTTTGTGAATTTTATTATTTAGTTAATGTATGTGTGGAGTCCTGGTGTTACACTGTAGGGTAAGCACTGTACAGCTAACCACAAGGTCAACAGTTCAAATTCACCAACTGCTTCTTGGAAACCCTACACAGTTCTTTGTGAGTCAGAACCGACTGGACAGCACTTATCAGCAACACATATGTGAAGCACTGTAGGATAAGCACTGGACTGCTAGCTGCAAGGTTGGTGGCTTAAACCCACCAGCCACTCCTCAGAAACTTTATACAGGGTTACTATGAGTCAAAACTGACTGGATGGCAGTTAACAATAAAACCTCAATATGTTGATCTAAAAAGTCCTGTGATACTCTAGTCTGTTGATTATTATAAGAGTTTTTAAGCCTGTATGTTTTTCAGGAACAGACAGCATCATCCTTCTCCCACGTAGCAGCTGGTAGATTTGAACCCCCCACCTTTGTGTAGTCACATCAATGCTTAACCTACTGGGCCACCAGCACTCCTTAATAGAAAGCATGATGGAAACATTTCTAATGGATGGAGATGAGTTAGACAGGTCCACCATTAATCCTATTTTTCCATGGGTTCAAATGTCTCCCTTATAACATGTTGCAATTTACGTTTTCTCCCATCTGGAGAATATGAATAGTAATACTTTCGTGTATGACCTTCCATGTTTGTATCAATAAACCCAATAAAGCACAAGGCCCAGTACAGTGTCAGACATGCAGTATGTGCTCAGTAAAACAGAGTTTAGTGGTGATAGTAAGCATATTGCTATTGTTCAGAGAATACCAAATAAGTCTTGCTTTTTGGTATATTTTTTAGCTGTACTGGTGGCTCAAAGCTGTCCAGAAGGTTGTTTTCTCAGGTTCCTAGGTGAGACCTAAATCAAGTGCAGTGCAATGCTTCTAATAAAGGAAACTAAACCTTTGTGCTGACTCTTAAAAACTGTCTATAGCTAAAGGTCAGCTGAAGACAAGCAAAGATTTTAGAAAAACTTATCTTAAATCAAATAGTGCCAATTCCTTAAGAAGAAAAGTAGTTTTTTTCATTTTTCTAGAATTTTCATGTTGTTTAAAATCCAGTTTCCAGAACATGATTATTTCCAACTCAACATTGTTACAATCTGCATTTTCATGAAAACAAAAAATTCAAGAAATGAGAAGATTTGAAAATATGCCTGCATCTCTTAAGAAAGCTAAAATGTCAGGTACAGTTTAAGATGTTTTAATCTAACATCACCTAATCAATTCACTGATTTACCTTCCATGGCAGTTACAATTCAAGTATACACAATCTAATATCACTTATTCAAGTCACTGAATTGACCTTCATTCTTCATTTTTACAACATCACATGTTGACATATGCCCACCTAATGCTATATCTTTATACCTAGTGAGTTTCTTTCTCTCTAATGCACATTTAGGCTACTTCCTCCAGTTGCATGCTTATTAAGAGTTATGCAACTGCATAATTCACAAAGCTATTTCTGCAAGTTATACTTGTTGAAAAAATAAGTAGTGCAAGTAAATAATAAATAAAGCAGTAAGCAGCCCTGGTAACACAGTAGCTATGTTTTTGGTTGATAACCAAAGAGTCAGTGATTTAAACCCACTAGCTGTAGGAGAAGTGTACCCGTAGGTTTCCGTAAGATTCCCACCATGGAAACCCTATGAGGGAAGTTCTACTCTGTCTTCTAGGCTTTCAGTAAAATAAAAGATAGATAAAAAGATAGGTTTTGATTCTGTGAATTTGAACACCTAACAAATACTTGATTAAGATGAATTGTAAAAAATGAATGCTTTTGAATGGAGAGTTACAATTGGAAAGTAATTGAAATTCTAAAAGAGTTTAATACTCAGAGTATCTAAAATACATGTGCACACACACGCACACCATATATTAAAATAGACCACATAGCAAAATCCTCTAGTTCCTTCTAGGTGTGGTTCCTGTAATATGACTGAGCTCTAAAAAATGCTATGCTCAAAGGAATGCTCTTGACATTGGTCAAAATGTGGTTCAATGACTGTGTATTCACATAATTTTTAAATTTCAAAAGTTTAAATGATACATTTAAAAATTATTTTTTCCTTTAACTTCTGATTGATTGGCTAGTTGCCTATCCCAGTCATGTCGAATGACAGGGGAATTACTTTTCTGATACTTGAAATTTGTGAACCAGATTCTGTCAGTACTAGACTATTGACACCATTTAGACTCTTGAGGCATTTGTGTTAATTCTTTTCTATAATTCAGATAAACGATGCAATGGAAAAAACAGCTACCATTCATTCCATAAATACTGTGGTACTTAAATATCAGAGTAATAAACTGTAGTTGCATAAGAGTATTACTTATTGTTGTTGTTGTTAAGTGCCATCAAGTAAGTCAGTTCTGATCCATAGCGATCCTGTATACAGTTTCCGAGGAGCTTCTGATGAGCTTGAACTGCTGACCTTGCAGTTCAAACAGCTTTTCAGTCTGGCACATTAAGCCACAGCAGCACTCGGAACTCTAAAACTACATGTAGTTGTCAGCAAAAGCAGCTACATAAGAAAAGAGAGGAATAATCTTAGATATCTTGAGCCTGTGCACTTAGAAGTTCAATGGAAGAAACAAAGTAACCTGAACTTGATATATATATAACTTGATTAAGTAATAATATAATACCAATTAGTACCTAAAGATAGAACTTTCCCAGAGTTGATAGAAAACTCAAAGTCAAAATTCTAATTTTATCGAAATGCTTTACAAGACATAAAAAAAGGTCAAAAGACTTACAAAATGTCGGAAGTTCATAGTACAAGCAATGATCTAAAATACAAATTTACATGAAAATGAGCAAAGAGTACAGACACAAATGTGAACATAAAATTTTCAGGGGAACAGCTAGGGACTTGGTGTTAGGTGCCATGGAGTGGGCTCCAACTCATACAGACAGTATGTCTCTATGACAATAGACCAAAACACTGACCTATCATGTATTATCTTCACAATAGTTGCCATATTTGAATCCACTCTTGCAGTTACTGTGTAAGTTTATCTAATTGAATGCATTCCTCTTTTTTACTGACCCTCTAAGTTACCAAGCATGATGTTTTTCTCCAGTGACTAGTCCCTCTTGATAGTATGTCCAAAGCATATGATACTAAGTCTTGCCATCCTCACTTCCGAGGAGCATTCTGGGTTTACATCTTTCAAGACAGATTTGTTCATTCTTCTGGCAGTCTATGGTATATGCAATCTTCTTCACCAATGCCATAATTGAGAGTCATTGATTCGTCTGTATTCAATATTCCCTCTTCAACTTTTATATGTATTTGAAGTGATTGGAAATATCTTGGGTTGAGTCAGATGTATCTTAGTCCTCAATGTTACATTTTTGCTTTTTAACACTCAAAGGAAATCTTTTGCAATAGATTTTCCCAAAGTAATATACTATTTAATTTCTTTTTTAACTTTTTATTTTGAACTGAGTGAAGGGACAAGTTCATCAGTTTTACAGTCAACAGATCATAAACCTTATTTGATTTCAACGACTTCAATGCAACAACAGTTAACCTGCTTCCTTCCTGTGACTCCCATTTACATCTTACCTACCTTCCCACCCCTTTTTAACTTTTTCCTTAAATAAATGTTGCCTTTTTTTATTTTGAATGATTGACAATTACATGGTAGAAATGCCTTACTAGTGTTGTTGTATCCCTCCCGCTACCCCCTCCTCCCCATATATCTATCTACTGCTTGGTTGAAAATAGGATCATGAGGGTGAGTTCCTTCCTAGACCCGAAGTATGACTTATCCCTGGCATATCTCTGCTATTTGTTCATTATTTGCATTCTTTCACTGACAATTCTGCTTCATAAGGGCAACAATTAGTTTTGTCCTTATATATCCCCAGAATATAGAACAGTGCCAAGCCCAAATTAGACACTGATTAAATATTTTTTGAATGACAAAGTAATTATAAACAAATCACAGTTATATAGATACAGTGTAAAAATAGTCTCACTAAGCTAGAAATTTATGTTTTTGTTCTAGACCCATGTCTTCCAACTTTGTGGATTTAATTCAAATGTAATATCTTCCAATTTTGTTTCTTTTATTTATTTCCCTCATAATTAGATTGGATGATCTATTAGACATGATTCAACATCCACTTTTCAAATCATACTAATGAATATTATTTATAGTATTTACTATTCAAATGGATAATCCCTGGTGGCACAGTGATTAAAGAGCTCTGCCATAAACCTAAAAAGGTCAGCAGTTTCAACCCACCAGTCACTCAGAGGCAGAAAGATACGGCAGTAAAGATTTACAGCCTTGGACATCCATCTCGTATGGGTCAGTTCTGCTCTGTCCTACGAGGTGATTATGAAACAATTGTGGTTATTATTCAAATATTAATATCCACAGGAAGAATAGTTACTCCAAAAAACAATTTCATATTTTTGCTATCCCTCTGCAAAGGAAAGTCTTTATCTTTGGTCAAATCTCTCTTTTTTTAAAAAAAAAAGATTACAAAGCCGTACACACATAGACCTACAAACTTAAATTGATAGAGCAGCTCTTCATAGCCTTTTTGTCTATGACAATTTTGAGTGAACCATTGTTATTTATTTGAAAGATTTTAGCAATAACTCTAGCTTTAACAAGAGTTTCTTAGGTTGTAAAGTCAGGTAAAGTAAATATGGAACAATTATTGGATGTTTTTGTGAATGAGGAATGCTGTTTTGTAAAGATAGGATGTAAACAGTTTGCATTTACAATTCCTTTTCATTACTAGCAGAATTGGATTCATTTACCTACATCATTTTTACATATCTTTAGTTCATTTTCTCTGCAGCTTCGCCTATTAGGTACTTGATTTTTTTTCTTTTACACATGCTTTATAAAATTTTCATCCATTTGATCTCATTTTCATATCAGGAAGTTAATTACTTATTTTCAGGGCATATAGGTGTATATGTTGTATCATCTGCATATCACAGTTTGTTCATGAATCTTCCTCCAATCCTGATGCCATGTTTTTCTTCATAGAAACCAGCTTCTCAGATTATTTGCTCTGCATACAGGTTGAATAAGTATGGTGAAAGAATACAACCCTGTCACACACCTTTCTGAATTTTAAACCATTCAGTGTTCCCATGGTCTGGTTGAACCACAGCCTCTTGGTCCATGTACAGGTTCCTCATGAGCACAATTAAGTGTCCTGGAATACTCATACTTCCCAATGTTGTCCATAGTTTGTCCTGATCCACCCAATTGAAAGCCTTTCCATAGTCAATAATGCATCTTTCTGGTATTCTCTGCTTTCAGCCAGGATCCTGACAGCAGCAATGATATCCCTCATTCCACAGCCTCTTCTAAATCTGACTTGAATCTCTGGAAGTTATCTGTCAATGTATGGTTGTAGCCGTTTCTGTATTACCTTTAGTAAAACTTTACTCACATGGGATATCAAAGATATTGTCCGATTATTTCTTCATTCTGTTTGGTCACTTCTCTTTGGAATGGGCAATAATATGGTTCTCTTCCAGTAAGATAGCCAGATAGTTATCTTCCAAATTTATTGGCATAGATGAGTGAGTACTTTCAGTGCCGCTTAACTTTCTTGAAAAATTTCATTTTTTATTCCATCAAGTCCTGGTGCCTTGTTCTTTGCCAATTCCTTCAATGTACCTTGGA
>NW_006408631.1:8597058-8617321 GCF_000296735.1 Chrysochloris asiatica
GGCATTTCCAAAGCCTGCCCATCTTCCAGTATGGAGTGTAGGTCTACTTCCAGCTCATTTACCTCAGTCACTTTATCTCATTTCTGGACATGTGTAGATATGGTCATCTGCTTCTATATTTTGGGCATCTTCAGGGTTATCTGTGGACTTAATACTTAGATGGATATGTATTTTGGTATTTTTATGCTTTCTGATTGCCTTCAGGTAGATGTGATCAGGAAATGGGCTTCCCTTTTCACTCTTCTTCTTGATAAATTTCAAGATACCACTGTTGGTAGTTTTGACGTAACTTAGGATTTAAGTCTCGGCATATTTCCTCTTCTGTCTGCTTGCCCCACTCCACAATCCCTGTTCAGTTCTTTTTTCTAGTTGGAATCAATTCAGGGCCAGCTGTGGCCGTTTGGTTTTAATTGGTAACTTTCTCCTTAAATTTCGAGGAGATCTATGTGCATGTGTAGTAGAACCCTCCGAGGGTAGGGCTGGGGTGCCCAGTTGCTCAGGCACCCTTCTAGTCACCAGAATGGAGGTGTACAGATAGCAAGGGACCAATAAACAGCTACCAAAAGAAATTAATGTCCACACCTTTATCTCTGCAGTTCTGCCAGGCATCTGTGGCCTCTCTGATCTTTCCCCAATGTGGTCTCACCCAAGATGGCGGCTCCTGGAGCAGCCGAGCGTCCCGGACTAGAAAGCAATAGATTTCTTGCTTCTGCCACAAATTCCCCCAGATGTAAGCTTTCCAACCTTATAAATATTCCTTTATATGTGATTCATAGTTCTGGGACCATCCCCTGAGCCTGCTTGGTCAGGTAGTCTGTGTTGTTGTTGGCGGAGCTCTTTACTACACTTCCAATCAATTCGCCATCTTGTTTGTTCCCCTTCCATCTTCTTTTGATGCTTTCTGCATCATTCAATAATTTGCCCAGCAAATATGAAGATCAAAGACCACAGTGTTTGGTATGGATTGCATCTCAATGTAAAGAAAACAAAAATACTCCTTCCTGGACCAATAAACATTTTTATCAATGGAGAAATTATTGAAGTTGTCAAAGACTTCATTTTACTTGGATCAACCATCAACATTCATGGGAGCAACAGTCGAGAAATCAACTGATGTATTGTATTAGGCAAATCTGGTGCACAAGACCTTTTCAAAATATGGAAGAGCAAAGATGTCAGCTTGAGGATTAAAGTGTGCCTGGCCAAAGCCATGGTATTTCAATAACCTCAGAATCATGTGAAAGTTAGACAGTGAATACGGAAGATCATAGAAGAATTGTTGCATTTGAGTTATGGTATTGGAGGAAAATATTGAAAGTGCTATGGGCTTCCAAAAGAACAAACAGATCTATGTTGAAAGAAGTGCACCAGAATGCTCTTTGGAGGCCAGGATGGCCAAACCTTATCTCTCATACTTCATACATATTGTCAGGAGGAACCAGTAGCTGGAGAAGGATATCATGTTTGGTAAGGTGGAGGTTCAGAGAAAATAGGAAGACCTCCAGTGAGATGAAATAGAAAAGTGGCAGCATCCATGACTCAAGTGTTTGAACCACCAACCTTGAGGTTCAAACTGACTTTGAGGTCCAGCACATTATCCTGTAGTGCCATTTTAGAATTCCTATATTAGGCAAACCACATTTGCTTAGAAAAATCCTACAGATTAATCACTTATATCAAAAGACTTTGTCATTTGTTGTGTGCTAAGCTCCAATGGGAGTCCTGGTATGGCACTGTGGGCTAATACGTTGGACTGTAAAATTGGTTTGAACTTCAAGGTCAGTGGTTTAAGCTTACCAGTTGCTCCTTGGAAATCCTGTACAGGGGAGCTGTGAGATGGGCCCAATTTGATGGCACTTAACAACAACAAGCTCCAATAGGGAAGTCTTGGTGTGACGTTGTAGGATCAGCTAACCATAAAGTTGGCTGTTCATACCCTTAAGATGCTCAATCTAGTGGGGAAAGCAGATACATATTCAACAATAATTAATAGATAAAGTGATGAAATGACAATGAATACAATATAGAGCACGGAAGAAAGAGACATATTGATATTTTCTCAAATGAGGGAGTATGGAGAAAAAGGAGAATTTTGTAACAGAAGAACTTAAAGCATTTGAGATTTAAAAAAAAGTTTGTCTATTAGAATATATTGCCACTAACATGTAAAGGACATCACTTTTCATGTCAAGTTGTATGTAATTTTCTTTTGGAAAATGGGAGTATTCAATGGTCAGCTAGTAACCAGATGTCAGTAATGTGCTATAGTCAAAGCTTATCAGTCAATATATACTGAGACTATGTTCATATTGAGAAGTATTTAATACATTGAAATGATACAAGATTTCGTAGGAAAGAGATATATTTTTAAAATAAATAATACAAGGAAACAACTATCATATAAAACATTTGTAATCATTCAACAAATGCACTAAATGTAAGAGAATGAGTTTTCCTCTCATAGATGATTCTTAGCAGATTTTTTTATTACTAATACATGGAGGGAGTCTGGTATGATACTGCAGGAAAATGCACTGGACCACAAGGTCAGTTTGAACTGCAAGTTTCCAGTCACTCCTTAGAAATCCTAGACAGGGTCACAATGAGTCAGAACTGACTTGGTGGCACTTAATAACAACAACAAATATATGGTGTGGCACTATAGGATAAGCACTGGTCTGTTAACCAAGATCAGCAGCTCAAACCCATCATGTTTGAGAAAAACCCTATGCAGGATCTCTGTAAGTCAGAACCAACTTGATGGCACTTATATAAAATAACATATAATTTATTACATGGTACTATCTAATCTTTCTAGAAAAACAAGCAAAACTGATGACAACTATAAATAAACCACTATTTAAAGTCTCAGGAGATCTTTTCATTCCTTGGAAACTCTATACACAGTCTTTATGAGTTGGAACCACTTGATGATAACTAAGAAGTACAGAATTGTTTTTGTAGAAATGAAAATATTCTAAAACCAATTGAGGTGATTAATTCACAGCTCTGTGAATGTACTAAAAGTCACTGAATCATGCCATTCTATGATATGTGAATTATATCACAATGAAACTATAATATGCAAATGAAATTTTACCGAGTATAATGTTGTATATCTTATTTTTTCACTGAACAATGCATTTTAATTATTTTACCAAATAAATTTATATGTAATCATCCCATCCATTATTTTGATGTAACATTAATGCTTTGATTCATTTTCTACTGAATTGTAGCATGTTTAAGTTTTGTTTCAAAACCTTGATGAGCACTAATATCCATGTTTTAAAGTCCATATACATTTCTGCTTTTGTATATATCTGACAGATTAATAATATAAAATTCTGAAAGTCAAGTTTTCTACTTTTTCTAAATATTGCCAAGAATTTCTTAAAGATTTTCTTATTGCCAAGATGCCTTCTGAAAATGTTGTGATAATTTAAAATACCATGGGACTATAAGAATACTTCTTCCTTGCTCTATCATAAAACATGATCCCTGCAATCTGCACAAAATGGTTATGCTCTGTGACTTTAATCTAAATTGATTTAATTATAATTTAAGATGAATATTTTCCTTATGTTGCTTATTTTCTACAGCTTTCCTGCAAACTGCTGACTTGTGTTTTGACACATTTTTATTTACTGTTGGTTTTACATACTGATTTTTTAATTTTTTTTATATATTATTAGCTCTGTCCATAAAGAGCTCTGGTTGTATAGTGGTTACAAGTTGGGCTGCTAACCTTAAGCTCAGCAGTACGCAACTACCTGTCATTCCATGTGAGAAAGATAAGGCGTTCTTCTCCCTTAAATATTTACAACCTCGGAAAACGTATACAGGGTTGTTATGGGTTGAACTAACTCCATGACACACCACCACCATCATATGTTATATAGGAGCCCTGGTAGGTAGTGGTTATGAGTCACACTGCTAATATCATGGTCAACGGTTCAAAACTACTAACGGTTCAGTGGGAGAAAGATGAGGCTTTCTCCTCTGGTAAAGATTTATAGCCTCAGAAACCCTATACAGGGTCCCAATATAGCAGGCCAATTTTTAATTCCATATGGCCTGAGAAAGATGTTATAATTATCAAAATAACCATTGGCAGAAAAAAGGTTCCACACACCTGCTTTAATTAATCAAATCTGTTCTTGAGATGATCGCTAAATACATGTGGGATTCAAGGTCATATTTTGGCTCTCTTGGACTTGTTTTGCTTTTCCTCAGCTTCATATTGAATTTGCATATGAGCAATCGTTTGTCTGTTCTACAGTCTGCCCCTGGCCTTGTTTAGGCTGATGATATGGAGCTTTTCCACCATCTGTTTTCAGAGTTGTAGTCAATTTGATTTCTATATATTCCATCTGGTGAGGTCCATGCACACAGTCATCTTTTATGTTATTTAAAAATTATATTTGCAATGAGGAAGTCATTTGTCTTGCAAACTGCTGTCTGGTGATCTTCAGCATCATTTCTATCACTAAGGCCATATTTTCCAACCACTGATCCTTCCTCTTTGTTTTCAGAATTTGCATTGCAATCACCAGTGATTATCAATACATCTTTCTTTTTTTTAATGTTTTTTTATTGTGAATTGAGTGAGTTTACAAGGCAGATAATCAGTTTTACATTCAACAAATCATACACCTTGTTTCATTACAATGATTATAATCCCCTCCATGGTGTGGCACTGTGGGTTAATGTGCCACACTGCACATCCCTTTGAACTGCAAGGTTGGCGGTTCAAGCTCACCAGCTCCTCAGAAACCCTTTCCAGGGTCACTATGGGTCGGGACTGACTTGATGGTACTTAACAACAACAACAACATGTACCATCAGTTAACAGTATTTCTCTCTATTTATTTTAGCTTTTTAATTTTTTTTAAACACTCAGGCATATATAGTAATTTACACCACCAAAGGGCACATTCTAGAAGTCTGCCTCCTGGCTGCTAGCTCTCAGTCCCTCTCTTTCCATGAATCTAGAGTCCTCAGCTGCCTTGTCTCTCCATGTCCCCATCTTGGCCTCCATCTCTGGTGTCGCTGCTTCTCTGGATAAGGTCCCCCATTTCACTTGTGCTCTTATCCTTTATCAATACATCTTGATTGCATTTTTTATCATTTTTAGAATAAAGAAGTTGGTGAAATTCTTCAGTTTCATCATTACTGGCTTTAGTGGTTGGTGAGTAAATTTAAATAATAGTGGCATTAACTGGTCTTCCTTGCAGGCATATGGATATTGTACTATCACAGACAGCATTATACTTCAAGATAGATCTTGAAATGTTCTTTCTGATAATGAATGTGATGTCATTCATCTTCAGTCTGTCACTCCTGGCATAGTAAACCATGGATTGTCTGATTCAAAATGGCCAGTACCAGTCCATTTCAGCTTAATAATGCCTAGGATATTGATCTTTATGCATTCCACATCATTTTTTACAACTTATAATTTTCCCAGATTCATACTTTATACATTCTGTGTTCTGATTACTAATGAATGTTTGCAGCTATTTCTATGCTTTCAGCCAAGATCCATCTGACATCAGCAATGATATCCTTCATTGTACATTCTCATCAATCTGGTTTATACCTCCGGTAGTTAGTTGTCTATGTATTATTGCAGATGTTTTTAAATTTCCTTTAGCAAAATTTTATTTGCATGTGATATTAGTGATATTGTCCCATGATTTCCACAGTCTGCTGGGTCACCTCTCTTTTGAATGGTCACAAATATGGATCTCTTCCAATCAATTGACCATGTAATGTTTTCAAATTTCTTGGTTCAGGTGATTGAGTGCCTCCCAATGTTGCAGCAGTTTGTTGAAATATTTCAATTTGTACTCCATCAATTCCTGGAGTCTTATTCTTTGCCAACACCTTCAGTGCACCTTGGACTTCTTCCTTCAGATTATTGACTCTTGATCATATGCTGCTTCTTGAAATGGTTGAATGTCAACTATTTCTTTTTTATATAGTGAGTCTGTGTATTCCTGTGCTTTATTAACTATGCAAAGGCCTTCTATTGTGTGGATCATGATAAGCTATGGACAACATTGTTAAGTATGAGTATTCCGTAACACTTAATTGTACTCATGAGGAATCTGTACATAGACCAAGAGACAGTGGTTCGAACAGAACATGGGAACACTGAATGGTTTAAAATTAGGAAAGGTGTGTGACAGGGTTGTATTCTTTCACCATACTTATTCAATCTGTATGCTAAACAAATAATCTGGATTATATGAAGAAGAATGTTGCATCAAGATTGGAGGAAGACTCATTAACAGCCTGTGATATGAAGATGATACAAGTTTGCTTGCTGAAAATGAAGTGGACTTAAAATATTTACTGATGAAGGCCAAAGACCACAGCCTTCAGTATTGGTTGCACCTCAGTGTAAAAAAAGCAAAAATCAATACCACTGGACCAATAAATAACATTATAACAAATGGAGAAAAGATTGAGGTTGTCAAAGACTCCATTTTGATTGAATCCACCATCAACACTCATGGAAGCAGCTGTCAAGAAATCAAGTGATGCATCATATGAGTCAAATCTGTTGCACAAGAGTCTTTAAAGTATTGAAGAGCAAAGATATGAGTTTGAGGACAAAGTATGTCTGACCCAAGCCATGATATTTTCAACAGCCTCATATGCATGTGAAAGTTGGATAATGAATAAGGAAAACCACAGATGAATTGATGCATTTGAGTTATGGTGTTAAAGAATAATATTAAAGGTATCATGGCCTTCCAGACTAACAAACAAATCTGTGTTGCAGACTTTGTCTCCCATAATTTAACCATATTATCAGAAGGGATCAGTCTCTGGAGAAGGACATCATGCATTGTAAAGTGGAGCACTAGTGAAAAAGAGGGAATCCTCCAATGAGATGAATTGGCAAAGTGGCAGCAGCAATGGACTCAAGTATAACAGCAATTGTGAGGATGGCCCAGGATCAGGTGTTGTTTCATACTGTTGTACGTGGAGTTGCTATGGTTTGGAACTGACTCGATGGCATCTAATACCAACCTAACAATGGTTGCTTCTCCTCTTTTTGAGTTGTACCCTTTATGTAAATTAAAGTCCTGAAAGCCTTACTGCTTTCGCATCATCATGGTCATCCTATTTTGTGTAGGCAGTTCTTCTCCAGTCATATTTTGAGGGTCTTCCAAACTGAGTGACTCATCTTTTGGCTCTGATTCTGACAATATTCTGTTACTGCTCATGTTTCAATATTCAATATGCTCATGTTAACTGACAGTGTTCCATTGCTATTCACAAGGTTATCAGTGGCTAAACATTAGGTAGTAGTCCACCTTTCCATCTTCCTATTCAGTTTTAGTCAGGATGATAGGCTGATATCTATCCATTTGTGGTCCTTTAGGCATTCACAATACCAGTGGTCTTGCTTCCAGCATCACAGGAACACACATGCTACCACAGTACAGCAAACAGACAGACAGGTGGTCGTACTGAATCACAGCAGCCGTGTATATGGTTTTCAAGATTTTAAAAATTTTCTCAGGAGCACAAATCTTTATCTCTCTCCCTCCCCCCCCCCGAATCCTTTTATTGGTTTACCACTTCATGGAGAATCATCACATAACTGCCATATTGCATCATTACAAAACTGTCAAGACATTGAGAATCATGACTATGATTCTGACACATAAAATTATATCCACGACAGTCATCTAGCCATCCTCTACCTCATTTTGTCTCTTTAGTTAAGTTTCCAATTCTGTTTTAATCTCTGCTCTATAGTTCTTTTTTCTCCTTAAAATGCAACTTTTTCAGAGAAATGTCATTTTTGACCCACTCATCAGAGCCCTGGTGTGGCGCTTCAGGATAATGCACTAGATCACAAGTTCAGTTTGAACCACAGGGTCGGCGGTTTAGTTCAAACCTACCAGTTGTTACTCAGAAACCCTAGACAGAGTCGTTATGAGTCAGAACTGACTCGATGGCACTTAACAACAATGCATTGACTGTATTCAGCTATCTAAGAATTATTTCTCCTCTGTTCATGTTTGATCCACTCTGAGAAACATGGGTTAATATTGCTTCCTAGTGATAATGGAGTTATCCTCAGTTTGCTGATTAATCATATTTTGGATTATTCAATGCTAACTGTGTGAAACTGTTTTAATTCTCCTGAAATCCAGAGGTCTAGGCCCATGAAGTTGGGTGACCCATGCAGGCCATTGTTCTGAGATCTCTTTTTGAATCTTGAGCCTTGAGGAAAGTAGTCTCCTAAAGTCATCCTTTAGTCAAACAATAGTCTAGTAAATATATTCTTGTTGCTGTTAAGTGCTATCAAGTCAGTTCTGTACAAATTTTCCAAGGAGTAACTGGAGGGTTTGAACTACCTATGTTGTGGTTCATAATACAGTGCTTATCCTACAGCACCTCACCAGTAATTTTGAGAAGACCATTTTGCCTTAGGCACTGAAGGATTATCGATGTGCAGTCAGAAGAAACAGAAAGTCTAGGTCAGCCTAGAAGCAATGTTTTAGGGTAAGTAGTTATTATATAAGGAGTTCTGGTAGCGTAGTGGTTACAAATCGGGCTGCAAACCTTAAGGCCAGCAGTTTGAAACTACCAGTTGTTCTGCCGGAAAAAGATGAGATATTCTGCTCCCGTAAAGATTTACAGCCTCAGAAACCCTGTACAGGCTCACTAAGAGTCGGTTCCGACACCACAGCACATAACCACCACCAGTTATTATATAAGGAGTCCTGATATGGTGCTGTGGGTTAATGCACCAGACTGCAAAACCATTTGAACTACAAGGTCGGTGGTTTAAGCTCACCAGCTGCTCCTCAGAAACCCTATACAGGGTCGCTATGGGTTAGAATTGACTCAAAAGCACTTAACAACAACAACAACAACAGTTATTATATAAGGGGTTCCTGGTTAGCACAGTGGGCTAAGTATTGAGCAACTGATGGAAAGGCTGGTAGTTTAAACACACCAGCAATTCTTTGGGAGAAGAGGTGAGAGAAAAGATATACAAACTCAGAAACCCTGTGGAGTATTTCTCCTTTGCCCTATATGGTTGCTCTGTATTGGGATTGACACATAGCAGTGGATTTTTTTGTTTGTTTTCTTGACCCATTTCTATAGCAATATTAATAAAATGGGGCATAAGAATCTTTGGAAGTTCTTTATTCTTAGGAACATTTCTGACTCTTGAGTCAAACTGTTTAAGTCCTAGTGTGGCACTGTAGAATAAAGCACTGGACTGCGAACCACAAGGCTGGCAATTCAAATCTACCAGCTTCTCCTCAAAAACTCTATACACGTTCATTATGAGTTAGAATTGACAGTTAACAACAGTAAACATATTACCCCTATTTGCAAATCGTATATTCAAGGTCCCTCCTGACAACATGTCCAAAACGCAAGACATAAATCTCCCCACCTTGTTTCTAAGAAATATTCTAACTGTACTCTTCCAAGAGAAATTTGTTTGTTCGTTGGAAAGTCCTTGGTACTTTCAATATTCTTCAACAAATCACAATTCAAATTGCATGAAAGGATTTCCACATTCTGCTGGGTCACTTTTTTTTTTTTTTTTTGGAATGGACTCAAATATGGATATCTTCCAGTCAGTTGACCAGGTAGCATAGATGAGTGAGTGCCTCTAGTGCTGCATCAATTTGTTGAAAGATTTCATTGCTATTCTGTCAATTTCTGTAGCCTTGGATTTTTTATTCTATGCTTCATTGTTATTGGTTCTTGATCCTAGGCTACCTCTTGAAATGGTTGAAGATTAATCAATTCTTTTTGGTGCAGTGACTCCGTGCATTCCTTCCATCCCCTTTTGATGCTTCCCATGCCATTCAATATTTTGCCCATGTGGTTGTTGTTAAGTGCCACTGAGTCAGTTCCACCACATAGTGACCCTGTATAGGGTTCCAAAGGGTGGCTGGTGAGCTTGAACCACTGACCTTGTGGTTCAAACTAACTTTGCAGTCCAGCGCATTAACCCACAG
Source organism: Chrysochloris asiatica (assembly GCF_000296735.1). Lineage (NCBI taxonomy): Eukaryota > Metazoa > Chordata > Mammalia > Afrosoricida > Chrysochloridae > Chrysochloris > Chrysochloris asiatica. Next base: position 8,607,072 of record NW_006408631.1, read on the forward strand.
TGCCACTTTGGTGTCATTAAATCAGTTCCAGCCCATAGCAACCCTGTGCACGGCAGAAAGAAACACACCCAGCCCTACACCATCCTCACAATTGTTACAATTGAGCCCATTGCTCTTGACACTGTGTCAATCCATCTCTTGGGAGTCTTCCTATTTTTTGCTGTCCCTCACTTTACCAAGCATGATATCCTTTTCCAGGAACAGTTCTCTCCTGATAACATACTCAAAATATGAGAGACAATGCTTTTCTATCCTGGCATTTATGGAACATTCTGGCTGTACTTCTTCCTGATAGATTTGTTTGTCTTTCTAACAGTCCATGGTACTTTTAACATTCTTTTCCAACATCATAATTCAGATATATTGATTCTTCTGCTGTCTTCCTTACTGGTATTCAACCTTCACATGCGTTTGAGTCCATTTAAAATACCATGGCTTGAGACAGGGACACTTTAATCCTCAAACTAACAGTTTTGCTCTTCAATACTTTTTAAAGAGTCTTTTGCAGCAGATTTGAGTAATGCAATATGTTGTTTGATTTCTTGACTGCTGCTTCCATGAATGTTGATTGTGGATCCAAGAAAAATGAAGTCTTTGACAACTTCAATCTTTTCTCCATTTATGATGATATTTATTGGTCCAGTTGTGAGGATTTTTGTTTTCTTTACATTGAGGTGCAATCTATACTAAAGGCTATATAGTCTTTGATCTTCATCAGTTAGTGTTTCAAATTCTCTTGTTCTCAGTAAGAAAAACTGTATTATCTACATATTGCAGGGTGTTAGTGAGTGTTCCTCCAATGCTGATGCTATGTTTTTCTTCATATAATTCAGCTTCTCAGATTATTTGCTTAGCATACAGATTTAATAAGTGTGGTGAAAGAATACAACCCTGGTACACACCTCTCCTGATTTAAAGATACTCATTGTCCCTTTATTCCATTTGAAGAACTGTCTCTTTGTCTATGTATAGGTTCCTCATGGGCACAATAAAATGCTCTGGAATATCCATTTATCCCAATGTTGCCCATATTTTGTTATGATCCATATCGTCAAATACCTTGGTATAGTCAATAAAGCACAAGTAAACATCTTTCTAGTATTCTCTGCCTTTAGCCTAGACCCATCAGATATCAGATTCTCTTCTGAATCTGGCTTAAACTTCTGGCAGTTTTCTGTTAATGAGCAGTTGCAAACTTTTAAAAATTACATACAGCAAAATTTTACTTGCATATGATATTAATGATTTTGTTAGATGGTTTCCACATTCCATTGGGTCACCTCTTTTTGAAATGGGCACAAGTATGGATCTCTGCTAATGGGTTGGCAACTGCCAATGAACAACTCCAGTGCTGCATCACTTTGTTGAAACATTTCAGTTTGTATTCCATCAGTTCCTGCAGCCTTGTTTTTCACCAATGCTTTCATTGCAGGTTGGAACTCTTCCTTCAATATCATTGGTTCTTGATCATGCTCCCGTAATGATTTGCAGCCTCAGAAACCTTTTACAGGGTTGCTGTGAATTGGAGCCAATTCCATGGCACATAGCCACCACTACCATCAGTGACTAGGCTATCAATCTTTATATGTTCCATTTCATTTTTGACAACTCTTCTGATTTTCCTAGATTCATGCTTTGTGCATTTCACATTCTGATTTTAAATGTATGCTTGCAGCTGATTCTCCTAATTAGGAGCAAATTAAGGTCCTGAAAACTTTACTCCATTCAAGTTATCATGGTCAACTCTACTTTCAGGAGGCAGATCTTTTCCAGTCATACTTTGAGTGCCTTTTAATGTGAGGGGATCATCTGACAATCTGTCTGACATTGTTCTGATGCTAGTCTTGTTTTAATCTTATGGAGCAATACTTGGCAGTGTTCCACTGCTATTCATTTGGTTTTCAGTGACTAAAGGTTTAGGAGTAGTCCATCTCTCCTTCTTCCTACTCTGCTTAGTCTGGCAGTTCTGCTGAAACCTGAGCAGCACCATAGGCCACCTTGCTGGTATTTAAAATACCAGTGGCATAGCTTCCAGCACCACAGCAACGCACAGACACCACAATTAAGAGATGAGTGGTTGACCATATGATAGCAATAACAATTTAAAATCAACGTTGACCTAATGACTCCCGTTGCCATTAAGTCAATTCTGACTCATGGGACTCCATGCATATCAGATTAAACTATGATATAATCGAATGGTTAGGATCACCAAACCTTTATTTTGCAACACTACTGAGAGAATTTTAACTGCTAACATTTTGGTTATAGCCAATTTCAATGTCTTCCGTGAATCTTGAACTTCTTCCTTTAATACTATTGGTTCTTGATCATATGGTATCTCTTGAAATGACTGAACATTTCAGAAATTGATCTTTAGGACTGTCTTCTAAGGCACCTCTAGGCTGGTTAGGACTGCCAATGTTTTATGTAGCAGAGAGCTTATCCATTTTCATCACACATAGATAATAAGTTTACAAAGATGTTATTGGATTAATTCCCAACCTGATTGATTATTAAAGTTACCTGATATAATTGATATCAATAATAACAATAAAAATAATTGTTACCATTCATCAAGTTCTTTATTATCATTAAAATGCATTATATTATTTAATTCCTCCCACAATATTTAAAGCATGTATTACTATTTGCATTTTATATATAAGATATTGATATTTTCTGATAACACAATTTGTCCTAAGTTACGCAGCTGGTTTGTAGTAAAGTTTTGACTTATTACCAGACTTATTAGATAACAAAATTCATGCCTGTAACCAGTGTTTAATAATCCTTTTTAATATACACTAAGCTGACTCGACAGCACATAACAACAACAACACATATTGTGTAGGCATCCTGGTGTGGCACCATAGTATAAGCATTGGACTGCTAACTGTAATGTCAGCAGTTCAAAACCACCACTGCTTCTTGGAAATCCTATACAGGGTTGCTATGAATCAGAACTGACTCAATGGCACTTGATAACAACAAGTGTTGTATAGCAACTTTGGTGGTGCTATTTGATAAACATTTGACTATTAATTGCAAAGTTGCTTGATAATTGCAAAGTCCAAACCCACCAACTGCTCCTTGGGAGAAGGATGAAGCTTTCTGCTCCAGTAAATATTTATGTAGCCTTAGAAAGCCTATACAGGATTGCTTTGAGTCATTGGCAGTGAGATGATGATAATAAGCATTGTGAATAGCTAATGAATCCCTAGAACTTAAGATTTCCCCTAAATTCCTGATTTTTTGTCACTGTTTGCAATAACATATGCTAGAATCTATTTATGGTGGAGATAGATTTGAGTTTTCAATTAAAAAATAGCTTCACTATGGTATATTGATTTTGTGTTTAGAGTAAACATAAAATTTCTCTAAAGTTGTCGTATATTGTTGTGCCGATTTCAATTCAGTGACCCCATGTGACAAGGACTCCTGTGCCATAAGGAAGGTTTCCTAGGCTGTAATCTTTTCTGGAGCAGATTGTCGGGACTTTTTCCCCTGTGGAGTTGCCAGAAGGATTTAAACTACTTATCGTTCAGTTAGCAGCTGAGCACTTGTTGCTGTTGTTACCTGAGGTCAAGTGCTTCAACCATAACTAAATTGTTATGGGCAGGGCTTGAAGGTTTGGAGACCTTAATTAAAATCCGTGACTTTGTTGCTGTGAGAATGAGCAAGTTGTTTTGCTATTTTGTGACTTAGTTTCCATCCCTGTAAAATGCAAACATCAATAGATTCTCTCTGGTTTGTCTGGTGATAAAATGAATGAATATATGTAAAACGTTTAGAGGAGTGTCTGGCACATGATAAGCCCTCTATTAATATTAAATGCTGTTCTAAAAGTATTTCTTGGAATAAGTACATCCAGGATCCTCCTAAGAAGCAAGGATTTTGAGACTTTATCGCACATACTTTGTACATTATCAGGAGGGAAAGGTCCCTAGAGAAGGACATCATGCTTAGTAGAGCATTACTATGAACGAGAAATATCCTCAATGAGACAGCCTGACACAGTGGCTGTAACAATAGGCTCAAATACAGCAAAGGATGAATTAGAACCAGGCAATGTTTCATTCTGTTGTACATAGGGTTGCTGTCAGTCAGAATTGACTCTATGGCATCTAACAACGGCAGCATTAGTGTTAGTATAGAGGTTTGATCATAATTCACTTTAGAAACAATATGATGTAATGGTTAGAGCTACTTCGGATTGAACGTAGTTCTGTCATTACTAGATAAGTTACCATCCACTGGAAAGTTAATCTGTCTATATATCAATTCCTTCGTCTTTAAATCAGGTTATTACTGCTACTTACTTAAGAAATTTATTGTAAAGGTTAAATAAATTGCTGTGACACTGTAGGATCAGCACTGAATAGTGAACCACAAGATCAGTAGTTCAAACCCACAAGCTGCACCTCAGAAACCCTATACAGTGCCAGTATGAGTTAGAACTGACTGGACAGCACTTAACAACAACAACAACAAAGCTTAGAATAGCGCTTGGCACAGAATACATATTATTACCGTATTCTATCTTCATTACTGTTACTGCTTCAGTAAGTACCTACCCAAACTACCTTTTGTCAACTTAGTGTTGCCCCCCTACCCACCATGAGGTCCAAGAATCTCTGTTGTTTTCTTAAGTGTTATGGGGCAGTTCTGGTTACTTCTGTTTCACAAAGGTCCTTCTTTGGCCAGGGACCAGCACAACTCTGTCTATATGCTCAGTGTGCTGTAACAATATATTTAACAAACTTATTTGATAAAAACAACACAAATTTATCATTTATAGTTCTGTACACTGGAAGTTTCACTAGGCTAAAATCAAATAGGCAATTCTTCCACAAGATAATGATCATTCAAAACAAATTTTCTCTGCACTATCAGTATTATAGTTCTTTAAATGCACTCATATAATCATTTTTCTAGTGTGCAAAATGTCCACCAGAATGATTGGCTTGATGCAGACTCCTTCTGGATGACTCCTGACTCATCAATCTAGAACCAGAAGTTCTGTGCAGTTCTGGTTTGTTGCTGAGGAAAACACACAGATTCTGAGTGGTTAATCTCTAAAATTTTGTTATTCATCAGGTTTAGAATATTTGGTCACATCCATCCTCATCTAACTCAACAGATTCTTAAAATGGAACTTATTATAGATTGCATGAACCCAATTTTCTTAAAAATTTATTTGAAAAACAGCCAGAATTGGTTTCTGCCACATAAAAATTAGAAATCTGATTAATAAACATTTTCAGTCTGTTCAATATGCTAGAGTTTCTTATAGGCAAATGGCTTAGTTTTTCAATATGAGAATAATTCTTTCAGACATTTTTAATTTGCCTCATCTATTGAAATATTTTAATTATGATGTTGCTGTTTCCCATCATGCTGAATGACCTAATATGCCATTTCCCCTTTGAGGTCTAATTAATATCTGCCCTAAATGGACAGAAAACGAGAAAAGTAGATTTGGACTAAAACATGCCAAAAGTAAAATAGATTGTTTAAGCAGGCTATAAGAGAGACATTCTAATCTATTGTAATTGCTGTTGCTTTTAGGTGCAATAGAGTTGGTACCAACTCATAGCGAACTTATACACCACAGAACAAAACACTGCCCAATCCTGGCCAACCTCACTACTGTTGCCACACTTGAGCCCATTGATGCTGCCACTTGGCCAGTCCATCTCATTTGGGGTCTTCCTCTTTTTCTCTGACCTCCACCATACCAAACATGATACCCTTCTCCAGTGACTGATCCCTCCTGACAATATGTCCGAAGTATGAGAGACAAAGTTTGGTCATCTTGGCCTCCAAGGATCATATTGGCTGAACTTCTTCCAAAACGGATCTATTGGTTCTTTTGGCAGCCCATGGCACTTTCAATATTCTCCTCTAACACCATAATTCAAAAGTATCAATTCTTTTATGGTCTTCCTTATTCACTGTTCAGCTTTCGTATGCATATGAGGTTATTGAAAATACCGTGGCTTGGGTCAGGTGCACCTTAGTCCTCAAGCTGACATCTTTGCTCTTTAATACTTTAAGAAGATCTTGTGCTGCAGATTTGCCTAATCTATCTATTGCAATAGTCTCCTGAAGTTTGATTAATATCTCTGAATATCAGTTTCTAAATGTCTTATTACAACAAATAATGGGAATTAAATAAAATACTATATATAGAAAGCATGGTATTGTGCCCCCCTTTTAATATGTGCCTAATAAATGTCAGGCTGTTGAAATAAAATTAGTTTTTACAAAATCATTATCCTAACATGACTATTTAAACTTTTCCATAGCAAATATATTTTGAAAAACATCAAAATTTTATAGAACAATTGACCATCTGGCTCAACGTATATTGTACATAACTAGGATGTTATAAAGGACAAGCACAATGTAATGATATTGTAAAATCCATATCAAAATTAGACTTCCAACTGATTGTGTATATAAAGGTGACTCTTTTACTCTTTAAATGTATGTCTGTTTTGGAAAGAAAGAACTATGAGGTAGAGGACCACCTAGTAAGCCAAAGAGCTCATGTGCTTAATTTATTACACTAAGACTTCCCTTATTCCATAGAGTTCCTCTGCATTGACCCAGAAGGAAAGAGAGAGATAATCCCATAATGCAGTCTTTAATGTTTATAATTTTTAATTCCAGAGTTGTGTTTCAAGATTTGTATAACTGAAGGTCTAAACAGGAAAAACTTAAACCTCTCTAAGTTTTTTAACAGTGTGATTTTGATACTGAGATTTGGTTTCATTGGTAATATTAGTCGTTATATGCACTAGGCAAGACAAACTGTGGTTTCAGTCCAGGTAAATTAACTTCTTGTTGTTGTGTGTCCTCCAGTCCACTCAGACTCATAGGTGAATAGTCAAATAGGTTACATGAAGGAAACCTAGAGGTGAGCAATAGAAGGAAACTACCATCAGCCCCAGTGTGGTGCTGCAGGATAAGCACTGGACCACAAGGTCAGTTTGAACCACAAGGTTGGATGTTCAAACCCAACAGTAGTTCCTTGTTTTAGTTGTTGTTAGATACCATCGAGTTGGTACCAACACATAGAGACTCTGTACAACAGGACGAAACACTGCCTGGTCCTAGGCCAACCTCACAATTGTTCCCATGCTTGAGCCCATTGATACTGCCACTTTTGTTCAATGATTTAGCTCCTAAAATTCCATAGCACACCCTTTCTTTACTCAACAACCACTTGGCCAGTCCATCTTGTTGGGGGTCTTGCTCTTTTACTCTGACCCTCCACCTTACCAAACATGATATCCTTCTCCAGTGACTGGTCCTACCTGACAATATGTCCAAAGTATGAGAGACGAAGTTTGACCATCCTGGCCTCCAAGGAACACTCTGGCTACAGTTCTTCCAACACAGATCTGTTGGTTCTATTGGCAGCCCATGGAACTTTCAATATTCTCCTCCAACGCTATAACTCAAATGCATTAGTTCTTCCATGGTATTCCTTATTCACTGTCCAGATTTCGCTTGTATATGAGGTTATTGAAAATACCATGGTTTGGATCAGGCGCACCATAGTCCTCAAGCTGACATCTTTGCTCTTCAACACTCTAAAAAGGTCTTGTGCAGAAGATTTGCCTAATGCAATACATCATTTGATTTCTTGACTGCTGCTCCTTGGAAAGCCTATATATGGTCACTGTGTGCCAGAACCAACTCGATGGCACTTAAAACCAACAACAGCTATCAGCCTTGTGGTTGCTGAGTAAAGAAAGGATGTGCTATGGAATTTTAGGAGCTAAATCATTGAAAAAAAGCTAAACTATATCAGGCCTGTCTAGTGTGAACTAGACCCCATGGAGATACACCCATAGTTAAGGACACCACCCAAGGCAGAGAAAGAGAAATTATTATGATGACTTCTCCTTTCTCCTATCCTTTTCTCTCCTGCCAGGGCCTTGTATTAGTTTAACTCAATCAGCAATTGAAAACATATGTCCATAAAAGCCCTGTGAGTGAAAGAAGCCAGACCAAGAAGAATGTACAACATATAATTTTGCATATAAAAATTTCTGAAGAATGTAAACTGATCTATATTAAAAAAAAAAAAGAGAGAGAGAGAGAGAGAGAGATCAGAAACAGAAAATAGAATGAGGCAAGGAAAAACTGAGAAGGGAAAGGGAGGGATTACATAAATAAACAACATGTTCCTATCCACAGTGTTTTATACTTAAAAAAATTCTTAACAATACCCAAATTTCTTTTTATGTCAATAAAAAAAAATACATTGCTTACTAACCTATTAGGCGGATATATCATAGTTTATTTAACTAATTTATTGGTATCTAATAGAGCTGTTTCAATCTTTTGGTATAATGAATACTCTGGTGATGAACAAAGGTAAAATTATAATTATTTAACAAATGTGCAAGAATATTATAGGGAAATTAATCAGAGGTCAAAGGTTTAAACATGTATACTTTTTATTGATAGTTTTCAAATTTACCTCCATAATGCTTTGAACAGTTTATATTCCTATAGCTTTATTATTTCTCTGTCAGTCACAGAGTGTCTCTCCTTCATAACTGATGCCTTTTGATAGTTCTGTTGCTTCCAAACTGAAGAATGCTCATAAATCTACACATGTTTTGCTCTGCTCAATATGAAACCAGCTCACATTTTGAAATTTCTTCATCCAAGTCTTCCCTCTGTCCACAGGCATTTTGTTTTCGACCCATACCAAAATTGCTGTGGCCAATATATCACACCCTTTTCTCTCTGAACATATATTTCTCTGCATGAGGATAACCCTTCCCTTTTTTGCTCTGCAAAAAGCAAAAAATCAACTCTTCCTTTAACAGAAAATGTATTGTAGTCTAAATGGAATCTGGTTTTGATGTCACCTTTCAACTTATTCCTTCAAATAATCACACAGAAACTGAACTAGAAGAAACCCATAAAATCTGAAAAATATAACTCATGGAAACAATTCATGAAAATATTCATGAAGCATAATTGAGAATCACTAAAAGAGCACTGGTGGCACTATAGCATAAGCACTAGTCTACTAACTGAAACATTGTTGTATGTTGTTCTCGTTGTTGGATGCAATCAGGTTGGCTTTGACTCATAGAGATCTTTTGCACAACAGAAAGAAACACTCCCCTGTCCTGCACCATCTTCAGAATTGTTGTTATGTTTGAGTCCCTTGCTGATGTCACTGTGTCAATCCATCTTATTGGAGGGTCTTCCTCTTTTTCATTGACCCGACATTTTACCAAACTACTGAAGCAAGAACAATTTAAATCCACCAGCTGCTCCATAGAAAACCACCCCCAAAACCCAATCTACTGCCTTGGAGTGGATTCTGACTTATAGCTACCCATCAAGGGTTTCTGAGGGTATAAATCTTTATGGTGGTAGAAAGACTCATCTTTCTCCTGTGGAGCTGATGGTGGGTTTGACTGAATTTGAACTGCCATATACACTGAAACAGAATTTAAAAAAAAAAAAAAAACTCTTTTAAAGAAAATCAGAAATATCCGAAAGAATGATGGCACTATTTTTTACATTAGAGAAACTACATCTAGATTGTGGAAGTCCAAGGCCTTTTCCCTTGTTTTTATATTTTAGAATTTCCAAAAAAACAGGCATTATTTTAATACTCAGTAAGTTGCATCCTTGAAAACCCTATGGAGGAGTTCTACTCGGCACATAGTTCATCCATCATAATAGACTGAGTGGCAAAGAATGATGACAAAAAAAAAAAAAAGAATATTAAAGAAGATAAGATAATGATGGCTGTATGAAGAGACCATGCAAAACCTCCCAGAGATAACAATGATAAAAATTGAATAAAATATGCGAAAAAACAACAACAACAAGTGTTTAAAGGCACTGAAAATATACAAAAGCAGTTAAAGCCCACAGAAGCATTTACTCTTGAAAACCTGGAACTCAGATGTTTAAGAATTATTAGAACATGGATTTCTGGTCTGAGGCAACCCCCAAGTCCCATAGCTATGACAACAGAAACTGACAGTAGAAAACATCAGTCCTTTTAGTTCAAAATGCCAGTGTCATGGATTGAAATGTGTTTCTGTTTGTTAAAGATTTCTACTTGTGGTATTCTATTATAGCAATAATAGATAACTAAGAGAGCCACCAACCACTAAAGCCAGTGAAGATGAAATAGAAGAATTCTACCAACTTCTTCAGTCTGAAATCGATCAAACATGCAATCAAGATGTATTGCT
>NW_006408631.1:8619591-8639566 GCF_000296735.1 Chrysochloris asiatica
CATTGTTTCGTTCTGCTGTGCATGGGGTCGCTATGAGTCGGTTCCGACTCGATGGTACCTGACAACAACAACAACAACAAGAGAGCCAGAGATTAGAATTCAGGGTTGCTCATGCAGCCGTAAATTTAAAGGAGGTAATTCTGGCAGCAAGATAGCTGTAGAGAGAATAAGATACAAAATCTGAGTATTAACTTCGTCCAAAACACTTGCTGGAAGTTGAACTATATCTTTATAGGACTCACTGCAGCAGCCTCAGTTTAAAAAGCAGACAGAAGATAGACTTACAAGGGGAAGATCTGTGATTTTGAGTATATCTTTTTAGGTCATTTTAAATTGAGCATAGTTCACACCATTGTACAGATTCAACAACAGAAAGCTGAAAACTTATGGGCTTAGAGAAAAATAAAATCAGTCGTTATATGCACTGGGCAAGACAACTGTGTAGTTTCAGGTAAACTAATTTCTTGTTGTTGTGTGTCCTCCAGTCCATTCAGACTCATACTACCGTTTAGGACAGAGTAACACTGTTCCATAGTACTTCTGAAGCTGCAAATCTTAATGAAAGCAAACTGCCTCATCTTTTTTCCACTGAACATCTGGCAGAGTGATACCAGTGTCTACCCACTGTACCATCAGGGCTCCTTAGTTACTCTTGTTAAGCGCTGTTGATTCTAAGTCAGAGAGACTCTGTATAGGGCTCCCAAACTCCCAAGGTTACCTACTGACCTTGCAGTTAACAATCCAGTGCTTGTCCTACAGTACCATACCAGGACTCCATGTTGTTGTTGTTAAGTGCCGTCGAGTCGATTCCGACTCATAGCGACCCTGAATAGGGTTTCCAAGGAGCAACTGGTGAGATTGAACCACTGACCTTGCAGTTCAAACGGCTTTGCAGTCTGATGCATTAACCCATAGCGCCACACTAGGACTCCGGGACTCCATAGTAGAACATAATACCAAAAAAAAAATTATAAAAACACAACAGAATCCATTGTTACAATATATTCCTAGTTTCTCAACCCCAAATTACTAAGTATGCTAAAAAATAGAAAAGTGTGTCTCATACTTAAGAAAAAAAGGCACTCTCTAAAATATGATGTTGAGTGAATCCAGATATTGAATTTGAAGACATCAAAGTAACTAGCATAAATATTTTAAAAGAATGGATAGAAAATATTTAGGATGTGCACTCAACCATAAGATTGGTTTGACTGCAAGGTGGTTGGTTCAAACTCACCAGCCACTCCTGGGAAACCCTATGTAGCAGCAGTTGTTGCTGTTGCTAATTGTCATTGAGTCGGTTCTGACTCATAGCAACCCTCTATAGGGTTTCCAAGGAGTGGTTGGTGAATTTGAGTCGCCACCCTGAGGTTGAATTAACTTTGTTGTCCTGTGCTTATACTATAGCACCACATCAGGAATTCATAGCAGGGGTGAGTGGGGGATGTTTTCTGCCAAAATTTATAACATCATATGTGGGCCATACAAAACTATTAACTTAAAAATTAGCATGCTATATTTGGTCAAACATTTAATTAACTCACCCCCTGGTATTGTACTGCAGAATCAGCACTGGACTGCGAACCACAAAGTTCAAAACCCACCAGCTGCTCCTTGGGAACCCTATATAGGGGTCACTATGAGTTGGAACTGACTCAATGACACTTAACAAAAATAACAATGGGAGACCTAGTGTGGCACTGTGGGTCAATGTTCTGGATTGCAAGGTTGGTTTGAATTGCTAGGTCAGTGATTGAAGTTCACCAGCTGCTCCTCATTATGAGTTGGAAGTGACTAGAAAGCACTTCAAAAACAATGTGATAACTAGAATTGCTGTTGTCTTGGCAAGGCCAGACCAAGTGATTTCCCAGGCCTGATATGGCTACTGGGCCAGACCTTCCCCACCCTTGCTATCCAGGGTTGCTATGAGTTGAAGCAGACTCAATGGCACTTAACTACAGCAGCACAGGAACATACCATATCAGCCCACCCCTCTTCTGTTGTGGTGGATTGTGTGTTGCTCTTTATGAGGACTTTAAATACTTATTTATGAAGATCAAAGACCACAGCCTTTAGTATGGATTGTTGTAAAGAAAACAAAAATCCTCACAATTGGACCAATAAATAACATAATAAATGGAGAAAAGATTTTAAGTTGTCAAAGACGTCATTGTTCTTAGATTCATAATCAACGCTTATGGAAGCAGAAATTGATAAATCAAATGATACATTGCATTAGGGCAAATTTGCTGCATAAGACCTCTTTAAAGTGTTAAAGACCAAAGATGTTAGCTTGAGGACTAAGGTTTGCCTGACCCAAGCTCTGATATTTTCAAAAGCCTCATATGCATGTGAATGGATTGCAATGGAGAAGGAAGATTGATGTATTTGAATTATGATGTTGAATAAGAATATTGAAAATACCATGAACTGCTTGAAGAACAAATAATCTGTCTTAGAAGAAGTCAACCAGAATGTGCTCTAGAAACTAGGATGATGAGACTTTGTTTCCTGAATACTGGCCATGTCAGGATTGACCTGTCCCAAGAGAAAGACATATTTCTTGGTAAAATGGAGGGTCAGAGGAAAGAGGAAGAAACTCAATGAGCTGGACTGATATGGCAGCGGTAGTAATGGGCTTAAGCATAACAATAATTGTGAGTATGGAGAAGAATCAAGACTGTGCATAGGTTGCTATGAGTCAGAACTGATAGGATGTCACCTAACAACAATATGATATCAGTAAGAAGCCCAAGTGGCTCATTGGATTAAGTTTTGGTCTGCTATCCAAAAAGCTAACAGTTTGAAATGACTAGTCAAAGAAGAAAGGTAAGATAGTTTTCATAAAGTTTGACAGTCTCAGAAACTTTAGAGAGCAGTTCTCCTCTTTCATGTAGTGTTATGAATCAGAATCACCTCTACTTCAATGGATTTGGTTTTGGTGTATGGTTTATGATACCAGCAAATATATTGTAAGTAATGGAAATACAAATGAAAATCATAAAAAAGGAAAATGTTATGCCTGAAATGTAAAATATTTTGCATTGAAGATGATATAAAATAAATTATCTAAATTTTTACCTTAGATAATGGAGTTCAAAAAGATTGGAAAATACATGTTCTAGTTTGTCCCAACATTTAAGTGCAATTTTAACAATGATCTCTTTTAACCCTTGAAATCAAGGAATTCTTATTCAGGAGAATCAAGAGTTTGAAAAGCAGTTATCCCAAGGGCATACTGCACAACTTGAAACAATGTTGACTTTACAGAAGAAATATAGTGAAGATCTTAAAAGTGCCCAAGATGAACTGAATGTCTTCATCATTTAATTTGATGAAGCAGTAGAGAGTACACCAAGTATCTTTCTAGTTCTTCAGTAACAGCTAAAAGAGATGCTCCAGCAGTTGGCTCAGGAGTGAAAGCAACAGCCTCAAGTCTATAGCCCAAATGCTAGAGAACATTTCCTGAACCTGTGGAGCAGAAAAAGGCCACCAGTAAAGACTGTAGTAGCCTGGTTACCAGACCAAGTTAATGGAAGCTCTTCCCATTAGAGGACGTCTGGGTTTGTATTTCAAAGAAATGGGAACATGACTGAAGATGACTTTCTTTCTTCTCCAGGGAATGGGAATAAAGTCTACAATAGCTCTGAAGAAATAATTGGCCAAGGTGACAGTAGTTAATATAAACCAGATTAGTGTGTGGTATGCAAGTGTAGACTCACAGGGGAGTGAAAATTCTCAATACCTACTCAAATGACACTGACTGCAACACTGACTCTCAAGAGTAGAAAGCAGTTACCAAACTGAAGCATCCTGTCATGTTCAAAATGTCTTGGATTCAAGTATTCAATGTATATTGCAATATTTTTCCTTCAAATTTTTATACATTGTCATTAATTTTGGTAAGGATGCTGACCAGAACTATCACTCATTGACAGTTTGTGATTCTATGGTGGCTTGTGTGTTGTTGTGATGTTAGATGCTATGCCACCAGCATTTTAAATACCAGCAGGATCACCCATAAGGGACAGTTTTCAGATGAGCTTGTAGACTAAGACAGACAAGGTAGAAAGAGGCGGATTATTTTTGAATATTTAGAAACAGAAAACCATATAAATAGCCACAGAACATTGTTAGAAAGTGTCAGAAGATAAAAACTGTATGAATAGCACCAGAATATTGTCAGATATAGTGTTGGAAATGTAGAGTTGATGACCATGATGACTCCAATGAAGTCAAGCTCTCCGGACCTTCATTTGTTGGTGGGGGAAATTCAAAATAAGGAGAAACAGCTGTAGACATCCATTAATCAGAACATGGTATATATGAAATATGAATCTAGAAAAACTGGAAGCTGTCAAAAATGAAGTGGAATGCATAAACATCAATATCCTAGGCATTAGTGAACTGAAATGGACTGGCATATGCTAATTTGAATCTGACAATCATATGGTTTACTATGCTACAAATGACAAATTCAATAGGAATGGTGTTGCATTAATCATCAAAAAGAACATTTCAGGATCTACCTCGATGTATAATGCTGTCTGTGATAGGATAATATCCATATGTTGGCCTTCAAGAGAGACCCATTAATGCTACTATTATTCAAATGTTTACACCAACCAATAAAACCAGTGACAATGAAATTGAATAATTCTACCAACTTCTTTTGTCTGAAATTGATCAAACATGCAGAGAAGATGTATTGATAATTACCGATGATTGGAAAGAGAAGGTTGGAAACAAAAAGAAGGAAAATATGCCCTTGGTGATAGAATGATGCTGGAGATGGCATGTTAGAATTTTGCAAGATCAATGGCTTAATCATTGTAAATATGTTTTTAAAATAATGTAAAAGGCAACCTCACCAGAAGGAATACACAGAAATAAAACTGAGAAACAACATCTGTAGGAAAAACTGGTGGAAAATATTTTTAACAAATATCATCATCCAAAACAAGGCCAGGGGTCGACTATGGAGCAGACCATCAACTGATCATATACAAGTAAGGCTGTGATGGTGGTGGCTGTGTGCCGTGGTTTGGTTCCGATGAATAGCTATCCTGTGTAGTGTTTCCAAGGCAGTGAATCTCTACGGGAGGAGAAAGCCTCATCTTTTTCCTGCAGAGGGACTGGTAGATTCAACCTGCTGACCTCTCGGTTAAAAGCCCAGCTCATAATCCAAGTCAGACTGTTTGTTGTTGTTGTTAAGTGCCGTCGAGCCGGTTCCGACCCATAGCAACACTGAACAGGGTTTCCGAGGCTGTAAATCTTTAGGGGAGCAGAAAGCTTCATCTTTCTCCTGTGGAACAGCTGGTAGTTTCGAACTGCTGACCTTGCGGTTCACAGCCCAATTCATAACCACTACGCAACCAGAGCTCCTTAGTTTAATAAAATTAAAATAGATCCATAAATTCCAAAATGGGACCTGGAACATATCCCACCTAAATTGAGAGCCTAATTTAAGAACAGATTTGATGCATTTGAAACTAATGACCAAAGACAAGAAGAGTTGTGGGGCTTCATTAAGAACATCATACAGGAAGAAAGCAAACGGTCATTAAAAAGACAGGAAAGGAAAAAACAAAACACCAAAATGGATGTCAGAAGAGACTGAAACTGCCTCTTCAGTGTAGAGATACTAAAGCCAATCACAGAAATGAGGAAGGAAGTCAAATAACTATACAGAACATTTCAAAGGGCATCTCTAGAAAACAAAGTATAATGAAATGTTCAAAGAACTAACTGAAGCATAGTCAAGTAAAGGGAAGAACACACCAATTCTCAAGCTGAAAGAAGTGAAAACAATTCAAGCTGTGACTTGCAATGTTGATAGATTCTATTGTCAAAATACTGAATGAAGCAGGAAACATCAAAGAGTCATGTTAAACGTTCAACCATTTCAAGAGGTTGTGTATTTAATTACTATCCATTCAAGATGAAAAATGAATGTTACTGAATTATCAGTCCAAGCCTCACTGAAGGCATTGGTGAAAAAGTTGTTGTTAGGTGCCGTAGAGTCAGTACCTACTCAATGTGACGCTGTGTAAAACAGAACAAAACACTGCGCGGACCTCCACCAACCTCACAATCTTTGCTATGTGTGAGGTCATTGCTGCTGCTGCTATGCTAATCCATCTCATCGGTGGTCTTCCTAGTTTTCTCGAACCCTCCACTTTGCCAAACATAATATCCTTCAAGAGGGACTTGTCCATCCACATTATTTGTGCGAAGTATCAGAGATGAAGTCTGGCCATCCTGGCTGCACAAGCCCTATTCAAAGTGTTTAAGAGCAAAGATGTCTGATGACTAAAGTGCACCTAACCCAAGCAGTGGTATTTTCAACAGCCACATATGCATGTAAAAAGTTGGACAATGAAGAAGGAAGACACTAGAATAATTGGTGAATTTGAGTATGGTGTTGGAGTAGAATATTAAAAGGTTCATGGAATGCTAGAAGAGCAAACAAATTTGTGTTGGAAGAAGCAGAACCAGAATGCTCCTCGGAAGCCAGAATGGCAAAATGTCGTCTTTTACTTTGAAAAAATTGTCAGGAGGAACCAGTCCCTGGAGTCGACTTGACAGCACCTAACGACAACAACACATTAGAAAAACCCTATGATCTTTTCAGTCGCTATCATAACTTGAAAAAGGAAACGTTCTTTAAGATAAAGACTCTCAGCATACTTTGAGACTGCAACTTTGTCACACTGATTAAAGCTGCACCTTGGACAAATTCAAGCCATTTATGAAGAATTCATTATTAACTTCATATTTAATGGTTAAGCACAATGTTTCCCCCAAAAGTGAGAAATACAACAAAGATGCTCGCCATCATCAGTTATTTTCCACAACATATTGATAATAACTATCACAACACTGAAGAGAATAATAAAAGACATGAAGTCTGTAAATGATAAAATAAAGCACTTCTGAACTGGAGAAAATATAATTGTTTACATAAAAATTCCAAGACTACTACAAAGCAATTGCTAGAAACAATGAGTGGATTTTGAACTAAAGGATGCAGGGTTAGATTAAAAAACAAAACAATTGAATTTTTATTCTCCAGAGCAGCCATTTGGAAAATAAAATTAAAAATCCATTATACTAGTACCAAATTATTAAATAAATAATATAACATTTTAGGAATCAATCTAACAAAAGATGTCTAAGAACTCTATGCTGAAAACTATATATATTGCTTAGAGAAACTGAGAAACAGATAAATATATGAAGTATATATACTCTGTTTCCTGATTGGCACACTTGGTAATGCAACATGTTAATTCTTCCCAAATTGTCTATAGAGTCAGTGAAATACTAATGTTGATCCCAGCATTTTGGTAGATATTGACAATCTGATTTCAAAACGTATAAGCAAAATGCAAGTGACCTAGAAGAGTCAAAGCAATTAACAAGCAAAGGAACAAATTACTCTGAAAGACAGACACCACATAATTTCAAGATTTTTTTAAATGGTTGCTCTAGTGATTAAGGAGTTCTGATGTGGCACTGTAGGGTAAGCACTGAACAACAAGGTCGATTTAAACCCATGATGACAGTTCAAACGCACTAGCTGCTCCTTGAAAACCTATAGTCAGAATTGATTCCATGGTGTTTAACAACAATAACTAATGATTTAAATATATGTCCTGTACTGTTCACTATATACTTACAGTTGATACTTTATCACTTCAAATAAAATATTTTAACACACCTTTTTGATTCTTCAAGCTATAGTTTCATATGTATTATATATATGTGACTCCATAGGATAAACGTAGGGTGGGCAGTCCATCAGGTGCTCCAGGAGAAAGATGAGGCTTTCTTCCCCGACAAAGATTCAAAAAGCCTTGGAAACCCTCTACAGGGTCACTATGAGTCGAAACTAACTCGATGGCACATACACAGCAATGCATATGCAATATTTGTTATGAACTTCACAACATAATGGATTTTTACTTTAATTATTAAAGTATATTTATGATAAACAAGAGAAATGTCATTTAAAAAATAGATGTATATTCCATTATAATTAACCTTTCTAACAGTGTTCTTTATTCCTTGTTGAAGAATTTTGCTTCCATTTAGCTTAGATTTCCTTCAGCTTAAAAATGTCATTTATCATTTCTTCTAGTGCACTTCTATCAAAGAATACTCTCAGTTTTCTTTTGTATGACTATGTATTTCTTCTGACTTCATTCTTCAAGGACAATTTTAGTGGTGGTGGTAGTGTGCAGTGTAGTCAGTTCCGACTCATAGCAACCCTGTATAAGGTTTCTGAGGCTGTAAATCTTTATGGGAGCAGAAAGCTTCATCTTTCTCCCTCAGAGTGGCTGGTAGTTTCGAACTGCTGACCTTGAGGTTAGCAGCCCGATTCGTAACCACTATGTTACCACAGCTCCTTTAGTGGCTGCCAATTTTGTACTTCCTAATTTTAAACATATTTTTCTAGACTTTATTTTGTTTTGTTTTGTTACCCTGAATATAAAAGACTTTCTCCCCCTCTCTTGCTTTCAAGAATTTTATTATTGTATTTGGTTAATACATTTGACTATAATGTTCATCGGTATAATTTTCTTTGTATTTTTTTCTCTAAGCCTCCTTGAATCTGTTACAACTTTTACCAAACTTGAGAAATTTTCTTTTATAATTTAGTTTTATAGTCATACTTTTATAATTTAGTTTTGGTAATAGTCTCTGTTTACTTCTTGGTACTCTAATAACATGTCTAATAAAATTTATATTTCCCTAAAATTGTTCATTTTTATCAATATATTTTTTCTTTTTCTAATTAAGATTTAATATTTTGATTTTCATAGCTAAAAATTTAGAGACTCTACTTACTATCATTTATTTTCAACATGCTGCCAAACATACACTGTCCATAGATTTTTTCAAAAATAAGATTTTTCCATTTAAAAATTTTCAGTTTTTGCTTTTCAAGTTTCAATTTATCTTCTGAGATTTATTATTTTTCCATTATAGTCTAAAAAATAACTAAAATAAATGTTTTTAAATTTTCTTTCTGCAAATTCCAATGTTCACAGTATTTTATGACTCTCAATTGAATGCTGTGTCTCCTAAGCAAGGACTATGTTTCTTTGTATACTGAGTGATGTTGCATTATAGTCTATATGTTGTGGAATATATATATATAATAGATGGAGAGATAATATAGATGTATATTACTAAAATATATGTATATTAGAATATGCATATGTGTGTGTATGTGTGTGTGTATATATATATATATATATGTGTGTGTGTGTGTGTATATATATATGTATAGATATTGTTGTTGCTATTGTTGTTAAATGCCATCAAGTTAGTCTGACTCATAGTATCTCTGTATAGGATTTCCAGGGAGCAGCTGATAGGTTTGAACCACCCACCTTGCCATTAGCAGTTCAGTGCTTAGCTTCTTTATTCCCCTACATTCTTCCAAAAATCTGTTTGTTATTGTTATTTCAGATTGTTAATGTGGCTTAAAACAAACAGAAACATTTGTCTCTCCTCCATTGGGTAAATTTTTTATTTTTTAAAATCTGAGTTTAATTATTTTAGCCTTGTCTTGAAATGCTCTACACTTTCATGGATCAGGGTTGTTGTTGTTGTTGTTGTCAGGTGTCATCGAGTCAGAACCGACTCATAGCGACCCCATACACAGCAGAACGAAACAATGTCCAATCCTGGGCCAACCTCACTACCGCTGCCACACTTGAGTCCATAATGATGCCACCTGGCTGATCCATCTCGTTGGGAGTCTTCCTCTTTATCTCTGACACTCCACCTTACCCAGCATGACATCCTTCTCCAGTGACTGTTCTCTCCGGACAATGTGTCCAAAGTAGGAGAGACGAAGTTTAGCCATCTTGGCCTCCAAGGAGCACTCTGGTTGTACTTCTTCCAAAACAGATCTATTGGTTCTTTTGGCAGTCCACGGCACTTTCAGTATTCTCCTCCAACACCACAACTCAAAGGCATCAATTCTTCTATGATCTTCCTTATTCACTGTCCAGCTTTCACATCCATATGAGGTTATTAAAAATACCATGGCTTGGATCAGGCACACCTTAGTCCTCAAGCTGACATCTCTGCTCTTCGGTACTTTAAAAAGTCCCTGTGCAGCAGATTTGCCCAATGCAATACATTGTCTGATCTCTTGACTTGTTGATCTCATTACTGGTGATTGGAATGCAAAAGTAGGGAGCAAAGAGGAGGGACCAGTAGTTGGAAAATTTGGACTTGGTGATAGAAATGATGCTGGAGAACGAATGATAGATTTCTGCAAGACAAATGATCTGTTTATTTCAAATACCTTCTTTAGACAGCATAACAGATGACTATACACATGGACCTCGCCAGATGGAACACATAGAATTCAAATTGACTACATGGATCAAGGTATAGTCAGAAATCTAGGCAAAGTTTAGGCACAGAACTTAAAGTTCTTCCTCTGTGGCTTTCTCCTCTTAAATTATTCTCCCTTGCTTTGTGTTATTGACTTAAAGTATCAGTGTTCTTTCTTTTTTTCTTCTTTTTTTTTTATTGTCATAGGATATAGATTGTAAATTATTACTAGATTTTTTTTGTGTGTGTGTGTCTGTGTACATATAGTTTATAATTGTTATCTACAAGAATGTTGATACAATAAGGGTTATTTTACCACTATTGGAAGCATTATCCTTTGGCCTCCTTTTGCCCTACACCTATTCGTTCATCTATTTAATAAGTATTGCTAAAACTACAATGATGAGTCAGGTTTGCTTAAAATGTAGAGATAAAATGATGGACAAGACAAGTGAATTTTCTTAATGAATTAATGAAAGAAGCAAAAATCAAGTAAGAACACAACTAAACAAATTAATATGAAAAGAAGTTTCATAGAGAAAGTAAAAGAGGGTAAAGGGGAGCATTTTACACTGGGTAATCATAAATGTGCTGTATGAGAAGTTGAAATTTGATCTGAAATATGAAGGAACAGAAAGCTTATGAACAATTGTGGAATTATGTCTCACAGCAAAGGTCATGACCTGAGGCAAGTCCTTGAAAAAGTTGACCACAATATCTTAGAACAGGTCAGTAAGTTTAGATTTGGCACCAATAAAAATGCAGGACATCAAGTTAAATTTGAAGAGGTAGTCATTAGACATATTATTTATTTTAATGTTAATGGAAACCACTAGAGGATTTTAAGCAGACCGACGTAATCTGTTCTTCCTTTCCTTTCTTTTTTTCCTTTCTCTCTTTCTTCCTTCCTTTCTCTCTCTCTTTTTCTTTCTTTGTAAGTTAAGTAGTATTCAATGACATAATTCAGAAAAAAGATTAGGTCATCATAAACTAAAATGTGAATGATTTCATAATGGTTGTTTTTGAAGTTGCTTTGAAAGAATTAGAAAAGCAGGCATGTAACTGATGGTTTTATGTAATAGAAACTCATTCTGGCTTGAGTTAAGGGTTTAGTGCAGTCTAAGAAAGGCCTTGAATGATTACCAAGTTGTACTTCATTTTGGTAGGAGTTTGGGAGAAAAGACAAAATATTGTAATAGAGAAGACCCAGACCAATTCTGTGACCGTGGAAGTGGAAATAAAAATACCAAGGTATTATTATCCCAGAATGTAGCTGACTAAAGAAACATCTGTTTGATGGAAACTCTAGTGCTTGAGGTGGAGATAAAGATCAGTTTGATTTATTGCATTTCAGATGCTAGTAGAAACTTAAAGTGAATTGCACAATGCAAATTTAGAGAATGAATTTCTGAATCTCAGAAAACATCCTAACTCAATAAGGAGCTTTAGTTGTTATTATGGCTAGCAGAAACAGTTTGCACTTAACTAACTGAAAGGATGGTGTTTTGAACCCAACCAGCATTGTCAGAGTTGAAAATCCTGGTAATCTCCTTCTGTGAAATTTACAACTAAGAAAATTCTATGCTGCTCAGTTATACTCTGTAACATATGAAGTCCTTATAATAAGTTAAACAGTGTGAAATATATTGGAGTCCTAACCCCTAGTACCCATAACTGTGAATTAATTTGGAAAAAGAAACTTAGAAGATAGATTCAATATGACTGGTGTCCTTAGGAAAAGAGAAAAGACAAAGTCAAACAGCACAGAGGGAAGATCACCATGTGAAGAAGAAGGCAGAGGTTGGAGTTAAGCAGACACATGACAAGAACTCCTAGGGTGCCTGAAGATGAAAGAAGGATTTTAACCAAGAGCCTTGAGAGAAAGCATGGTCCTTCCAACACCCTGAATTTGAACTTTTAGTCTCCAGAACTGTTTAAAAGAATAAATTATTGTGGATTTAAATCACGAAGTTATAATTTGTTATAAAGTCATTGCTGTTGTTGTTAAGTGCCGTTGAGTCAGTTCCGACCCATAGCAACCCTGTTTAGGGTTTCCAAGGAGAAGCTTGTGAATTTGAACTGCCGACCTTGCAGTTCAAAGGGCTTTGCAGTCTGGCACATTAACCCACAGTGCCACACTAGGACTCCATAAAAGTCATAGGAGCCTACAAAAGAAGGTTCTTTGTTTCCAAGGAATGGTAGCAGCAAAATCATAATCTGACCACTAAGCCCTGGAAATGTAAGAAAAGCATAAGGAGTTAATCAAATCATTAAATATAAAATGTCCGACTGACTACTACAAGAACAAGCAAAGTTGCTCACCCAGGAGACATCAAGGCAAGTGGTCTGGTCACCTCAGGGCAAACCCCATTCCAAGACTAAGAATCAATGGGAATACATGAGCAGACAGACACTCTGACTGGTGACCACATTGGTCACTGATAAGGGGAAGTGAGGGCAAAAAAGCAATTAAGCTGCGAGCTAAGCTCTACCACGTTCAATAGATTCCTGTGAACCTGGGTAGAGACCCAGTTGGCCAGCAATGTGGCAAGAACTGGAGACTCCTGGGCCCAGAGTCAGTGACATAGCCACAGAAGACTAAAGTGGAGAGTGAAGTGTCCAGTTAATAAGAAGTGAGGGCATATGCACAAGAACACCCACATTTGCAGATAATACCCACTTGACCTGGCTTCAATGTCTGGATAATCAGAACTCAACTAGAAGAAGAGAGAAGAGGGATATAAGAGTAATCTGATATAATTTGATAAACTTGACCTACACCTATCAATGCAGTAGTTCAAAAGAGGGAACAAATCTTTACAGCGAGGCTCATTCCCATACCCTCCATACACAGGGTGGACAGAGATGGGCAACTTAGACATTGGCTACCCAAAATGGGGGTGAGGGGGGTACAAAGGCAAGAAGTAACTGGCTTATAAGTTTTCAAGAGGGAGCTTAGATCCAGAGGGCACGGAGGAAGGTAGAATCTCCACTAAGTAATATCCAATCTATCTGGGCAGGGCTGATGAAAGGAGATGGAAATAGCACTCATGTGGCACAATAGTGAATAATTGCTATCAGGACTGATTGTGAGGGTTGGAAATGTAAAATGGACATTTTGTAGCAAAAGGAGGGGAATTGTTGACTTTGCAGTCCAGTAGTAGAGGTCCCTGGGACCATCAAGGGAGAAGACCGGAATGCAGGACCCTACCCAGTGAAACAGTGATGCCAGTGATGGAGGCAGAGACGATGATGTGGAGAGTTGGAGCGGCTAGGGACTCTAGACCCAGAGAGGGAGAGGGGCTGTGTGCTGAGGACCAGGGGGCAGGCTTGCAGGGTATACCATTTGGTTGGTTAATAATGCATGGAGGGGATTGTAACCATGGCAATGAAACTATATATGATAGGATGAATGTACAGCTAATATTCTCCCATGTAAACAATCGCATAATTCACAATAAAACATTTTAAAAACATAGAAAAGTTAGCGATGACAAATATTTCAGGCAGAGAGATATTTAAATGAGAACATTACATTCTCATTTATTATTGTAGCCTCTGTATCTTGAATCTGGTAGACACATACTTGCTATTTTGTGAAAAAGTCACAGTAGTTGTCAATTAGAAAATCCTATATTGTAAATTATTCATAGAATGAAAATTAAGTTACCACAAATTCTAATTTGTCATAGTTAGGAATTTTATTTTAAAACTAAGTTAGTTTTCAAATTATGAACAGTTCTTACTTGGAGTCCCGTGAAGTTCAGGGGATAACGGTTTATTTTATATCTCCAATCTAAACAGTGCATTAAGGTATTCTCACATGAAAGTATAAATTTCTCACCTAGATTTTCAAGTTCTTATAAAACTCCAAATTGAAGTACAGACAGGCAGTAGACTAATGTAATATAAAATAAAAGTCTCAGTATAAATTTAATGACATCAGCAGAATTTGTCAATTTAAGAATAATGCTGAGGAAAAAGAAGACATAAAAATAATATCTGGGGATTTGTGACTTGCTGAAAATATTAATTTAATCAATATTGTTCTTGGGTTTGTTTTTTTTTTTTTTTCTACATTCCAGAAAATTTATTGGTTAGGCATTCAGTCTCTACTAAGGCCCATTAACAAATCATAATCTGTTTCTCTAAAAGAGAGTAATTAAATACAGATGGTGGCCTAGCTTTGCTCCAAAATCCTAAGCATTTACACTGTGATTCATCAATATAGGTCTGCCAAAGTCTTCAAATAGCATCTCTAGCTGCCACTGATACTATAGACACTATTGGATAGGCAGATCATAGGATCCAAGAGGCAAAGCAGCTTGTATGGCAGCCTAAACCTGTTCCAGAGCCTTCTCTTATTTTGGACTCCTCTCAAAACTAGTAGGTTTTTGAAATCACTTGATACATAGGCCAGAGTAGCAAACAGGAATGAGGAAAATATTACCACCAAAATTCAAAAAGTCCCACTGTGCATAGTGCTTCCTTTTTAGTTGTGGAAGTAGCCAGATGCAAAAACTTATCCTCCACATTAGGGGTATCTCAACATACTGCAAAACACTAGATCTCCTAGAAATTTCACTGAGTTTAAAATTTTTCATCAGATTAATTTTCCTCCCTCTAGCATCCTGTTGTGGTGCTGTAGGATAATGAGCTGGATTGCAAGGTCCATTTGAGCCACAACATTGGTAGTCCAATCCCACCAGCTGCTCCTAGGAAAACCCTATGCAGTCAGAACTGATTGCAAGGCACTTAACAACAATAGCATGCAAAAATCTTAAAATTAAGTCTAGAGTTACTGATAATTCTTCCTTACTTGGTCCAATCAGTACAATGTCATCAACAAAACTGACCACTGTGGTGTCTTGTGTAAAGGAAGGAGATCACGATACAAATAGATAAAATTAAGATATATGGTTGGAGAGTTGGTATGCCTTTGAGGTAGGACAGTACAGATGTATTGCTGTCTTGCCAACTGAAGGCAAACTGCTTCAGGTGATCCTTCAAAACAGGAATTAAGAAAAAATGTTGACCCAATCAATAATTCCTCAAACAATGAAACCACATATAGAGCAGCAGCTGCAATTGGAGTAACCACCTAGTTAAGTTTGCAATAATTCACTGTCATTTTCCAAGATCCATCCATTATCTACAGACCAAATGTTAAATTGAAATTCAGTGTGAATCACCAACCTTGCATGTTCAAGCCCTTGATAGTATTAATCTTTTCAGTCCTTAGAGGAATGAAGTACTTCTTTTGGTTTATTACTTTCTTTTGTAGGGTAGTTCCAATGGCTTCCGTTTGGTGTTTCATATAATAATACCCTTTCTCCACATGTCAGAAATCCAGTGTAGAGGTTCTGCTAGTTGCTGAGAATTTCTATTTCAATTATGCATTTTGAAACTGGGGAAGATACTACAGAATGGGTTCAGGGACAGAGTGGACCCACTGTGAGAATCACCTAAGCTAAGGCTCTATTAGTAACTTATCCATCACATGCCCCTATTATGACTAGTGGACCACAGTGGCATTTTGTGACTCCTAGAATTAGTGGCAATTCTAAGATATTATCCAGTAATTCTCCCAAATTCTGATTCTTTCCTTTTTTCACAATATATAGTTGCTTTTGGAAAAGGCTGTAGATCCCACTGAGTAAGACTGGGAAGAAGATTAACAGTAAAATTTTGCCTACATAGTGGCTTCTTCAATGGGATCAAGTCTCCCCTTCATAGGGGACTCAAGTCTAGTTACTAATTGAGGGGCTGTGACTCTGTTATGGTGATTCAAATTAGCAGATTTTCCACATAGTTCACGCCTAGGCACACTGTGTCTATATAACCAATGTCATAAGTCCATGTGAGTCAAACTATTCTGGGTGCTACTTTGATTCTGTTGTCGATTATGATAACCATGTCTTTGTTGATTAAGTGTAACCTCTTGACCCCTACCACCACTGAGGTTCAATTAACACCATTGGGCACCTTCTTCTACAGTTAGCCATGCAAATCTGATACTTCGACTTGATCTAGCATAGGCCACTGAGCAATCTATGCTTCAGTGAACCAGCAGTAGTAAATTATTAGATTCTTTCCTAAAATCTCTAGCTGAAACATTGAATGAAGAATCTGTGTGTGGAGTATCCACATCAATAAACTCAGACTAATCCAACTTTATGTTCCCTGTACCATTATCTCACACCCTTATTAGAAATCCCCACACATATTCTCCAGATTTATGTTTGTGCATGTTATCAGAATCAAGCAGTTATTTTTCAGTGCAATGAACCTCGTCCTGGATCACACTTTGTATGTCATGTTTTAGGGCTTACTGGGACTTAAAGTCTAGTTATAGTTCTGGAAGCAAAACTTGGCAATGAGTGTGGATCCTAGGAACATTAAGCAATGTCTTGTAAGGAATTTCCTTCAGGCACTGCCTCAATCAATGCCCCAGATATATCTCGAAGACTCTTAAGATACAACTGGATAATCTCATCAGCTGTAAATAGATGAGACAATGGTTTAACTGGATATTATGACTTACTAGACATAGATTGTGCAATATGGTCAAATAGGAGGAAGGGGGTTGATTCTGTTGGCAGAAGTAATTTCTGGAGTTTAGGGGTACAGTGTCACCAGCTTCCTGATTATCTGTCCATATGTCCCCACCCAGTTTTAGGATCCCATTTCTTGCCAATCAATGCTCTCCCTTTAACTTCAGACACTATATGATATTGGGAATTCAACTGGTATTGTGATCTAACCACTCTTACAATAAGTCTCTATGTTTGATTTTTGGCAATATCAACTTTGTGGCTACAGAAAATTAGTCTTTCAGGCATAAGTAGCAACTGTGATGCCCTGACCTCATCTCCTTTTTTCAATCACTTTGTCTAGTGAAAGAAGTATAAACCAACCCTATCTTCTATATTTCCAATTCTGACAAAATTGTAGAAAAATATCAAATGTGATGTCATCCAAAGCCTCTATTCTCACCAATACTTGACCTATGGGTGGTGATAGTCTTCATATTTATATTTCCCCCTCATACCATGGATTGGGAGCACCCTCTTTACTACTGGAGGCAGGGTCATCAGCACATTTAAGATTAGTCAGTCTTGAGAAATACTTTAGAATTGCATGCTTATAATTTTGGTTCCCTTAGAACCATTGTAGGCGTCCTGGTGTGGTGCGGGACTGCAGGATCGGCTTGAACCACAAGGTCGGTGGTTCAAGTTCACCAGCTGCTCCATGGAAACCCTATACAGGGTTGCTATGAGTCAGAAACAACCCAACAGAACTTAACAACAAGAACAGAATCATTGTAAATACCAACTATCTTAGGCTGGGTTTCCTAGAGAAGCAAAACTAGTAAAGCATGTATTAAGGGGCCTCATAGAATTAACATGGTAATGGAATTAAAATACAATAGTATTTATCCATGAACTTTTTGAAACCCTCTTGTATGTTTGTCTGTAGAGAAGATGGACACAGAGAAAGAAAGACAGAGAGAGAATGATGCACACAAACATAAGCAAGAGCAATAAGAAAGAGAGACAGGGAGGGAGACAGAAGGCAACTTCACAAAGCTTGTGGAAAAATGGATCAAAGGATAATAGGATTTTTCCATGAACTTTTTGAAGTCCCTTTGTATTTATCTCAAGGAAATGGCTCACACTATGGAGTCTGGTAAGTTTCACGTCTGGTGGTCATGCATCACACTGCAGGGTTCTCCTGACTTATGTAGCAGCATTGGCTGATTTATCCACGATTTGCAGCTAAGATAACAGGCCAAGGGCTCACAGGCTGCAGAGGCTGACAAATCCCAAGATCAATAGGCAATACGGCAGGCCGATGACTTAAGTCCCAAGAACTGGAGATCAGATGATGATAAACTGTATACAAGATCCAGAAAGAGCAAAAGCCACTGAGTTTTGCCAGAGCATTCACATATATTGGATACAGACCACACTCATGAGGAAAATCCCCTTGCATTTTATTGACTGGTCACATCAGATTGCATCATGGATATGATTATATAACAAAATGGAGTATATGTGCATCATTATATTACTGTCTCTGGTAGCGTAGTGGTTACGAATCGGGCTGCGAACCTTAAGGTCAGCGGTTCGAAACTACCAGCCGCTCCGCGGGAGAAAGATGAGGCTTTCTACTCCCGTAAAGATTTACACCCTCGGAAACCCTGTACAGGGTCGCTATGGGTCGGACCCGACTCGATGGCACTTAACAGCAACAACAACATATTACTGTCAATTTACATCATTGCATAACTGCCAAATGATATCTTTATATAATTGCCAAACCACCAAGACACATGTCTCAGTCAAGCTGACACATTACCCAAACCATCACACAGGGATTAAAATATCTCACCTGTAGTGAAGAGTCCTGGTGTGGTGCTGTGGGCTAATGCATCAGACTGCAAAGTCATGTGAACTGCAAGGCTGGTGGTTCAAGCTTATCTGCTGCTCCTTGGAAACCCTATACAGAGTCGCAATGGGTCTGAATTGACAGGATGGCACTTAACAACAATAAGTGAGGTGTTCAGGCTTCTTGGTCTCAAAACTCTGCCTAACTATTAGAATCCATAAAACAATCCACCTTACTTTCATACATACCCTATTTCTAAAAATGTGCTTAAAGCTTGAACATTTTTCATGTTAGGTCATAAGACTTTGTTGCCAAAGAACTGAAAATAGTAGCAGCAACAACAGTCCTTAATTACAGCTCCCTTGTTAGAAACAGTCCTAGTATATTCATGGTATTTTCTCTTATTCTTTATCTGTCTTTTCTTCCAGAAAAGAAGAGGCTAAAAGTTTGTTACCATTGGTATGCTTATCAATTTCTTTGTATCAGTTTTAATTGCATATCTGTACTTTTTATCATCATTATCAATACTCTTTTGTCCCCATGTTTACTTTTGTATAAAATGGCAGTAATTTTCAAAATTTATTCACTAGCAAAAACTTATAACAAAACCAAAATCTTTACGTAAAGTCTTAATAAGTAAACACAATATGACTTAGTAAACATCCCTTCTCCCACCTCAATTAAT
This sequence comes from Chrysochloris asiatica, assembly GCF_000296735.1. NCBI lineage: Eukaryota > Metazoa > Chordata > Mammalia > Afrosoricida > Chrysochloridae > Chrysochloris > Chrysochloris asiatica. Next base: position 8,639,027 of record NW_006408631.1, read on the forward strand.
CCTACTCCTTTCTCTCAATTCCTAAAATACAACACCTATGCAAAATATCTGGAGCTAAGAGAAATCGTTTGAAAAGCATTGGGTGATAATATATTGAAACAATTGCATAATATTGTTTTACTCTATTGATCAATGCATTAATGCTACTGAAACTGAATATTTGGCTCGACAGGCAGCAAGTACTGTAATAGGGCAAATGCTCCTTAATGGGTGTTGTTGCTATTGTTGTTTAGTGCCATGGAGTTGGTTTCGACCCATAGTGACTCCGTATAGGGTTTCTGAGGAGCAGCTGGTGAGCTTGAGCCGCCTACCTTGCGAGTCTAACAAACCTTGCAGTCCAGGGCATTAATCCACAGCGCCACACCAGAACTCTACAAGATTGCAGCACCAGGTAATCCCAGACACTCTCCCAGCCAAGGACTAATCAGGCCCAACCCTGTTTAGCTTCCAATATCAAACAAGATCCGGAACATTCAGGATGATATGGCCATGTTGTTGTTATGTGCCGTGGAGTCGGTTCCGACTCATAGTGACCCTGTA
>NW_006408631.1:8639739-8645220 GCF_000296735.1 Chrysochloris asiatica
CGTGGAGTCGGTTCCGACTCATAGTGACCCTGTATAGGGTTTCCAAGGAGCAGCTGGTGAGCTTGAACCACTGACCTTGCAGTTCAAATGACTTTGCAATCGGACACATTAGCCCCAGCACCACACCAAGAGAGTCTTTTATATAGGCACGGAGTCCTGGTGTGTCGCTGTGGGTTAATGCGCCAGGCTGCAAAGCCATTTGAACGGCAACGTCGGTGGTTCAAGCTCACCAGCTGATCCTCGAAAACCCTATACAGTGTCGTTATAGGTCGGAACCGACTCGACAGCACTTCACAACAACAACAATATAGGTATATAATATCTAGCAATAAGAATTGTTCAAAATTTGATGCTATAGTAATGAGGATGGTCAAGTTTTCTTTACCTTGACTAGCCTTTTCCTTCACTTGCCTCTTTGCTATTGTCCAATAAATTTTTCGGAATTTAATCCTCATGGTAGTCAACCCATCCTTACAATACCTGCTGAGGACCCAACTAGATTCCTCCTACTCCAGCCTCACTTAGAAGAAAGGATATGGAGATCAATACTGAGATCTAAGTCTATGTTAATATGAAGAAAAAATTAAGTTAAATAATACTTGGCCTTTATTTTTCTTTAAAATTAAATTTCAAAGTAAAATCTTGAAGCAAAAATTATATACCAATTTAATTATAATTGTACACAAAATTAAAATAAAACAGCTCTGGTAGCGTTGTTGTTGTTGTTAAGTGCCATCGAGTCGGTTCCGACCCATAGCGACCCTGTACAGGGTTTCCGAGGGTGTAAATCTTTACGGGAGTAGAAAGCCTCATCTTTCTCCCGCAGAGTGTCTGGTAGTTTCGAACCGCTGACCTTAAGGTTCGCAGCCCGATTCGTAACCACTACGCTACAGCTCTGGCAGCGTAATGGTTATGAATTGGGCTGTGAGCCGCAAGGTCAGCAGTTCAAAACTACCAGCTGTTCCGCGGGAGAAAGATGAGGCATTCTGCTCCCATAAAGATTTACAGCCTCGGAAACCCTGTACAGGGTCGCTATGAGTCGGAACTGACTCCACGGCATATAACAACAACAACATTAATAATGAAAGGAGGGAGAGTTAAATCCACTTTTCACTTCTACATCAAATTTGCTTTCAGATAAGGAATTTAAAATTAAATCTGTTTTTGTCTTATTACTCTACCCTCTTCTTTGTACATTCTAAAACCTATTTTTCAAGTGTTATATTAATACGAAAAGGCAGAGAATAGTCGAGATCAAAAGAACTAGTGACAAGACCTCGCTGTCTTTTCAAAATGAATTTATTCATTTGGCAAGCATGCCATGTACACTTATCAGAAATATTCCAATATGATAGGCCAAATGAAATGTATAAATTATAAGATTCTTTTATCCATCCAATATACTTCATTGCCCATTTTGGACCAAGCATTGTTCTAGATATGTGGGATACAGCAATATGGATGAAGTCTCTGCTTTTATGTATTTATATTCTAATGATGGACAAGATATGGTTCCTATTAATGATAAACTTATAGGAAAAGTCCAAAGAAAATCCAAAAGAAGTATCTGTATCCCTCACATATACTCTCAGCTCACATTTTACACATTTCATCATGACGTAACCAATTTTAACTTCATGTTTTCTTTTTACTTCCTACATTGTAATTGTGATTTTCAGACTTAATTTTTATTTTAAATAAATGAAACCTTTTATTTTAATGAAATAATGGGTAATGTTCTTGCTAAATATATAAAAGTATATAAAAACAAAACTGTTTGACTTAATTGGAACTAAAGGACCTATGTCTCCACCATTCTGGTCAACTAAAACGATTCTTAGTTCACTTTTGAGCAATATGTGGGACATAAATTGAAAACCACTGTTAATTCTGTGGGCAAAGAATACATTCTAGCATAGGTAGCAAAGTGCCATGAACCTAAATGCTTGCTGAGTGAATAAATGGCACTTTTGTATTGAGGTTTTCTGCAAGATTTAATGGAGGACACAGGACTCAAATGACCATTTAGGGGAAAAGTAGGCTTCAATTTGACAAAAACAAGCAAACTGAGGTTATCTTGAAAATCAGCATGAGTTAAGAAATGGGCAGGTTTATGAGGAGGAGTCAAAGCAGGTCATTGTTGCAGGAGAGGGATACATGTTGGGATAAATGTATTAATACTCTGTAGATAATGAGTCACTGAAGGTTAGGTATTAGAAGGAAATTGAATTTTCCACAAGTAACACAACTTGCCTAAGATTACTTATTAGGGTTCCAAATCTGTTCTGTCCTATGACTATTTGAAAATACTTTGTAAACTGTAAAGCACTATGCTTAGCAGCAGTTTGTAAATACTCAAGGATCTTAGGTCATTTTGCAATTCTCTGCACTTGATAGTCAGGCCGTTTCTGCTTGAAAGCTCTGAGCTATAGTAAAGGTCTCGTTTAATTCACAGATTTTATTATTTTTAAGCTTTAAGGTGAGTAATCATTGCTGCATATATATTTATTCATAATAAAATGAAAAATAATGGTTCATATAATTGTTCTTTGTTTGACTAGTCATATTGAAATAATCAAACTCAATTTATCTTTTTAAAATAGAATTGCATTAAAAATGTTCACTAGCACTTTCATTCCATTTGAGATGCCATAACTCATGAAGAAAATGAACTTTAAGAAGCACTTAGGAAGGAGGACTTTAGCAATATAAAGCATATGCATGTCCTCCTAGGAAAGCAGTTATGTTTAAAACTCTTACAAATGGTTTATTGTGGTTGTTTTAGAACGAAAGATGAGTATATTACTGTACATATATTTTTATGGCTTCATAAAGCCAAGCACTGCTTAAACATATAAAGGGGTCATTATGTCATCTAAATGACTTTTCTTCCCTAGAGTAGCTTTTAAATACCAGCGTTTAGCAAACTTGTTAGCTTATTCTTTCCCCAGTACAGAAGGACAGCTTGGAAAGAGGTATTTCATATTATTCATAGTCAGTATCAATTAAAATAAAAACAAAGCTTTCTCTTCTTTTTTTCTTTTGGCTACTACACTTTGAACTTCAGATAGTTACAAAAAAATTTAAACTTCATAATCACTGACCTGAGGAGTTTTACAAATAGGAGTGAGGAATTGTCCAACTTTTAATGAATCCCATTTATCTACTTTTAAGTGATTTCTACACTTCAAATTACCTGTAATATGCTAAAAATATATAATCTAGCAAGTAGATAGCTAAATGATCATTATCTAAGAAGGTTATTACTGAGTTTCATGCCAAAAAACTTGGCAGTTTTACTCAATGATTCTAAGCCTTAGCTTAGTTTTGCTTTGCTTAATAAATGTTTGCTAGATCATCAACCCACCACTTGTATGTCAGTTTGTCGTACTGTGGTGGCTTGTGAGTTGCTGTGATTCTGGAAGCTATGCCACTGGTATTTAAAATACCAGTAGGGTCACCCATGGTGGACAGGTTTCAGATGAGCTTCCAGACAAAGACAGACTAGGAAGAAGGAATGACAAACTACTTTTGAACATTTAGTCACTGAAAACCTATGAATAGCAGAGAACCACTGTCAGATATAGTGCCAGAAAATGAGCCCCTCAGGTTAGAAGACACTGGGGAAAAGATGCCTCCTCAAAGTAGAGTTGACCGTGATGCTGTGAATTGAGTAAAACCTGTGTGAGTAAAGCCCATGGAACCTTCATTTGCTGATAAGGCACAACTCAAAATAGAGAGAAACAGCTGTAAACATTCATTAATATTCAGAACATGGAACATACGAAGCACGAATCTAGGAAAATTATAAATTTTCAAAAATGAAATGGAATGCATAAACATTGATATCTTAGGCATTAGTTAGCTGAAATGGGCTGGTATTTGCCATTTGAGATCTGACAACCACATAGCTTACTATGCTGGGAATGACAAATTTAAGAGGAATGGTTGCATTCATCATCAAAAAGAACATATCCAGATCAATCATGAGGTACAACACTGTCTGTAATAGGATAATATCCATTTGTGTAGAGGGAAGCCTAGTTAAAACCACTATTACTCAAATTCACACACCAACCACTAAAGACAGTGAGGACGAAACAGAAGAATTCTACCAACTTTTTCAATCTGAAATTGATTAAACATGCAATCAAGATGTATTGATCATTAGTGGTGATTGGAACACAAAGGTTGGGAGCAAAGAGGAAGGACCAGTAGTTGGAAAATATGCTGGATATCGCATGATAGAATTCTGCAAAATCAATGATTTGTTCATTTCAAAGACCTTCTCTAGGCAGCATAAAAGACAATTATACACATGGACCTCACCAGATTGAATATACAGAAATCAAATTGACTACATCTGAGGAAAGAGATGGTGGAAAAGCTCCATATAATCAGTGAAAACAAGGCCAGGGACAGATTGTGCTCATCAATTGCTCATATGCAAATTCAAACTGAAGCTGAAGAAAATGATAACAAGTCTTGCAACTGCTTCCTAACCTTCCCCTAGGTATCCATTTTTGCAGTCCCTTCCTCTCAGAACCAAGGACAGGTTTCTTGTACAAAATCTAAAAATTGAGCAAGCTGAACACACTTAATAGGAGTTTCTCTGGCTAATAGAGCCTTAGGCATATCTACAAATAACTGGTGGTCCTTTGACCCTAAAATCCCCATGTTTTCACACCCAGTTGAAACTCTAATCCACTCCATACCTTATCTGACGGCACACACTGTGGGCTATCTCTTCATCTCTGTGTTAGAAGTTCCCCTGTACTGGGGTCCCATTTTGAACACCAACTGCCATGTCCAACAATCGGCTATACTTTGCAACCTATGCGGAGAGATTAAACCAGAGTAGGGGGTGATACGAGATTAGTAATAAAAAGGAACACACAAGCTGCAAGCCACCGCATAACATGGATTAATCTTGAGGGCATTATGTTGAGTGAAATTAGTCAGTCACAAAAAGAGAAACACTGCATAGGACCACTACTGTAAAAGACTAAGGGAAAGAACCCATACTAAAGGGGGGTGGGAAAAAAGAAAGGAAAACACAAGACAAAAATGAAATATGTAAAGTTGAGACCAGGTGGGATGCAGCACTCTGATGGAAATCCTGCAGCCCAGGACAGGCATAGCAAGTTTTTTTTATACACATCTCAAGGGGAGGTGCTTGGGGGAGGGTTAGGAGTGCAGGAACATCTTGTGCTGAAGGAGCCTGAAGTAAGCGGAACTATATCAGAAAAACTGTAACTTGCGGTAGCTACTGGAACACTGATTAGAATGGCAGTGCTAACAGAACAACAGGTTACCTAACTAAGCAAACTAAGCTGAAGGTCATATCTTTAAAGGCCAAATCTGTTGGCTGTCCTTTCCTCTGGGCCAACTGTTGCTGGTATCCAGAGGCAGACATAAACCCCCAGATCAGCTTCTCCCAACAAGATAATACAGAAATGGTTGCAAGCATACACTGACAGA
>NW_006408631.1:8646391-8658287 GCF_000296735.1 Chrysochloris asiatica
ATGACCTACCTCTGGACATGAACTACATGTTCTAATTGTAATAGAGACAATAAAGACAAATATATCTTAGTATATTTCCTTAAAGAGTTTCCAATCTAGACAGAATATTACATATACACACATAAATTACTAGCTAGAATCCAGGCCAAAAGAAAGGGTTAGATAAACAGTTTTGAAGAAGTTGAAGTGAAACAAACAGGTAAAGGAATTGATAAAAGACTCATGAAGATGACTATGTTTGAATTAACTGTCTTTTTCAGATAAAAACCTATTACTATCAAATTAATTCCAACTCATAGTGAGCCTACAGAACTGAGTAGAGCTGGCTAAGAAGGTTTCCAAGGCTGTAATTTTTATAGATACAGACTGTCCTATCTCTCACCTGCTTAGCATCTGGTAGGTTTGAATTCCTTATCTTTTGGTTAGTAGCTGGAGGATTAATTACTGTACCACCATAACTCATATTTTTTTAAGATAGAAAGGGGCTAAAGACAAAGGACTACAGACTGAGGAAACAAGAGCAAAAACACCGAGTCTTTAGGTGTTTCTTCAATTATGACCTATCTCAAGGGCTTCCCCCTGTTAAATGAATAATAAATAATGGAGGATTTCCAAGTCTACCCTGTGGCTAGCAACCAGCTCTAGGTATCATGGATCTTCAAAGAGTTCATGGAAATATCCCATTATCTTTCCATTCCATTATTCTATGAAAATTTGAACCTCCCTTACAGTAGTAGTAAGACTATAGAGCTTCTTGAGTCAGACTGACACAGATTCAACTCCATCTTTGATTACTTCCTAATTATAAGACCTTGGATGTATTTCTGGGCCTCAATTGATTTATATATGATATTGGAATAACATACACACATTAAAGGAAATTGAGAAAATTGGTTAATTTAAAATCTTCATAGAGATTTCCATATACAGCTGTCACTTAGAAAATGCTAATTATCACATAGTGCTTCTGCAAAAACACAAATGAGTTTTAGCTTCTTCATAGACTTCTCTCTAGACTATATTCCTATATTCCTCTTATTTGTAATCTTTTTTGCTTCAAGTAGAACATTGAATTTTAGTAGAAGGAGAATCTTGATGATTTGGTCATACTGGGCATATATAACTTTCTAGATATGTAAGGCTGGCAAACTAAACATCTGGGTAGAAGCTATTTTTATATTTTTCCCATTTAAATATGCATGTGAAAGTTGAACAGTGAATAAGGAAAAGCATAGACGAATTGATGCATTTGAGCTGTGGTGTTGGAAGAGTACATTAAAAGTACATGGACTCACACCAATGTTCATAGTAGTACCATTTACAATAGCAAAAAGATGGAGACAGCCTAAGTGCCCATCAATGGAAGAATGGATAAACAAACTGTGGTACATACACACAATGGAATACTATGCTACCTTGAAGAACAATAAGAAAGCTGCAAGTCACCGCATAACATGGATGAACCTTGAAGACATTATGCTGAATAAAATTAGTCAGACACAAAAGGAAAAATATTGCATCGGACCATTATTGTAAAAGAGTAGGAGCAAGAATCCACACTAAAAGGGGGAAAAATTATATATATTTGCTGATCACCAGGATGTAAGGGATGAGAGGAGGGGAGGGAGGGGAAGAGAAAGCACAGAGTAAGGAATAGATACAGGATAGCTTGGTTGCAGGTGGCGCAGGGAAGGGGACAATACCCAAGAAGGGGGAGGGGAATGGAAGAACAAGGCAGATGGGAGAACAATTAGGCAGGGTCGCATGGGCTAAATGGGACAGAGGTAAATGATGATGTATACACAACCTTGGAACAACAGGATTCCGGGATACAGGGATTGAGGCATGGTTTGAAGGGGTAAAAGAAGGGAATAATGTTAAAATGCTTGGCTGTCTTTTGATTCTTCATTTCCCTTGCCCACCAGTGTAAAATAGACACTTGAGATGGGGAGAAAGGAATAACCAGAATCATCACTACAGAAATTTTGTAAGTCTGTCTTCAGCCTATAACTGATTGGAATCCCTTACAGGGGGCTAGAAGTTGCCCAGTGAAAGAGGCTTCCTGTGGAGCCTTTACACTGCACAAGACTATAGGTGGAATCCAGAACACCATCCAGAACTGACTGAGGTAGGAAATTTCCACTGGAAAGGACGAGTAGACCAGCCTGGAGCAGCTAGAAGAACAGAAGATACTTCGTGAAAGAAACACCAGCAGGAAAAATCCAAAACAATAACAGCAGTCTGACTGAATACTACAAGAAAAAGTAAGCTATTCACCTGGCAGCCATCAAAGCAAGTGGTCAGGACCTCTCAGAGCAAACTCCCTCCAAAGACTGAGACTCAAGGGGAATACATGAGCAGGTATGTGGTCTGGCTGGTGACCATGTTGGTCACTGATAAGGGGAAGAGAGAGAAAAAACAGCAATGAAGTTGCGAGCTAAGCCCGACCACATTCAACAGAGCCCTGTGAACCCAGGTAGAGACCTGGATGGCCAGCAGTACGGCAAGACCCGGGGACTCCTGGGCCCAGAGTCAAACCATGTCACTACATGGCCACAGTAGACCAGAGCGGTGAGTGAAGTGTCCAGCTGATATGAACTGAGGGGAGATTCACAAGAACACCCATACCTGGTACCCACTTGACTTTGATGGCTGGATGATCAGAAGTTGACTAGAAGAAAGAAGAGGGGAAAAAAAAGAGTAACCTGCTACAATTTGATTAACTTTACCTATACTTATGGATGCATTAGCTCAAAGAAAGGGAAGAAATCTTGACAGCGAAGATCATTCACACCCTCACGGTACATAGGGTTGACAGGGATGGACAACTTAGACACTGGCTACCCAAAATAGAGGGGTCTATAAAGGCAAGAAGTGACTGGCTTACAAGTTTTCAAGAAGAGCCTAGTTCCAGACAGGACAGGGAAGGTAGAAGCACCACTGAATGGTTTCCAATCTGTTGGGACTGGACTGGTGAAAGGAAATGGGGTTAAGACTCTTGGGATACAATAGTGAATAATTGCCATCAGGACCGTCTGTGAGGGTAGGAAATATAGAGGTAGATGTTTTTTGACAAAAGGATGGGAGTGATTGATTTTGCAGCCCAGGAGCGGAGGTCCCTGGGACCATTAAGTAAGAAGAATGGAGAGAGGGGCTCTACCCAGAGAGGCAGTGATGCCAAGGATGGAGACAGAGACGATGATGTGGCCAGATGGAGCATCTGAGGACACTGGACTCAGGGAGTGATAAGGGCTGGGTGCTGGTGGTTGGGGGGTGGGGGGCAGGCCTGTGTGGTGTACCCTTTGGTTATATAATAATGCATGGAGGGGATTGTAATCATTGCAGTGAAACAAAATATGATAGGATGAGTGTAAAGCTGATGTTCTCCCATGTAAACCAAATAAAAACTAAAAAAAAAAATAGTACACGGACTGCCAAAAGAACAAACAAATCTATGTTGGAAGAAGGCAAGTCAGAATGCTCCCTGGAAGCCAGGATGGCCAAACTTTGTCTCTCATACTTCTGGCATATTTTCAAGAGGGACCAGTCCCCAGAGATTGGCACAGTGGCAGCAGCAATGGGCTCAAATGCAGCAACAATTGTGAGGTTGGTGCAGGACCAGTCAGTGCTGACTAGATGGCACCTAATAAAAACAACAAGGTTTATTTTATTCTTATAATAGGTCAACATAATAATAAGTCTCTTTTTTGTATAGCAACAAATTTAATCACGGGAATATCATCAGATGATCATAAGTGTTCCCATTTCTTTTACATAGATATACTAGCAATACTCTTCTTGAAGTAATGACAAAATGAAAGCAAGTTTTCATTTTCTTCACCCACAGTAAGAGTTGCACCTAATGGATAATTTTATTTTCTATTATTTAATGTTAAATATATTCAATGATTTTCTTATTAACATATTAAAATTCCTAACATATATATCTTGACCACAAGGCTCTAATACTCATGCACATTAAAAAGACTGGACATTTTTCCAGACACAGCCTGTTCATTTTCACTCTCATATGTCTTTGAAACTATCTTGAAGATTAATAATATATAGTTAAAAACTTTTACAGTTAAATAAATTTAGAAAATGGTAAACAAAATATAAAAAGGCAAATCCAGTAATTTAGTTATGACTGGACTACTTGAACATTTTATGTAATGATGTGTACCTTTTTTTGTCAAGCAAAAGATGCAGTGGAATTTATCCAATTTTATCAGGCTGAAAAAATGTCCTTTGGTACATATAATGCAATTAGGAAGTTTGACAATTTGGGTGAAATATGCTGACCATGAAGAAACTAAAAATGTCTTTATGATGCTTTTTCCCCAGCAAAGGTAGGAAAGGTAAATAACGACTTTTGGTTCTTTAATAAAAATGTTGGTGTACTGGAGTTGACCCTTGTAAAATCTCAAGATGATTAGGGTGGTGACGTGGTAAGCATTTAATAAGCTTCTGCTGAGCATCAAAGATGATGTCGTGTTAAGGAAGTGTAACAATACACTGTACAGAAAGGTAAATTTGAACTGCAGGGTTGATGGTTCAAATTCACCGGTCACTCCTTGAAAACCTTATATAGGGTCACGATTAGTCGGCATTGATTCGATGGCACTTACCAACAACAACAATTGTTAAGTGTTGTCCAGTCAGTTCTGAGTTATAGCAATCCTATACAGTGTTTCTGAGGTTGGAAATCTTTGCAGAAGCAGAAAGCCTTATCTTTCTCTCGCAGAGTAGCTGGTGGGCTCGAACCAATGACATTGTGATTCACAGTCCAGTGCTTAGCCCACAGAGCCACCGAGATCCCAGATAGAGGAATAGAGTGGTATAAATAGGAAGAACCGGGGATTGAGAAATTTTTGTTTATCCTGTTAAAACAGTTGAATTAATTCTCATTAGGATGGAAAATTTTATAAGATACATTTAATAATTTGAGAAGATGTTTTTCAAATTTGTAAAAAAAAAAAGGAAAGTAGAGCTAAGTATACATAATTGCAAATTAGAAGATACAACCTAAAACATAGTTTTTTTTATAATAACAAGATTGTTGTGTCCCAATAAATATGAGGAAAAGTGTCAAAGAGAATTGGTCTGCAGCTATCCATTGATCCCAGAGACATGTTTAAACAAACCCATTTAAACAACATGTATAAAGAAACGCATTAATGTATGAACAGGAACCTGGAACTCAATAGTAATATTTTTAGCTTATCCCCATAGAGCAGACAATAGTTGTACATGAATCATTCACAGAACAATAATTTAATGCAAGATTTTAAATGAAACCTAAAGAACTGATCAAATATTCAATGTTTTAGGGAAGAAAGGCAATATAAAAGTTTCAATTTTTCCAAACTGACCTGAAGATTCTTTGTAACTCCAATTACAATCCTATCAAGGATATTTTGAAACTTAACAAACAATGAAGTTTATATGAAAGAATAAAAGACCAAGAGGTTCCAAGATGCTTTAAATGAAGTAAAATGATAAATGAAGTCCTGCTATACCATATATAATGGCCTACAATGAAGTTATAGTAATTAAGAGAATATAGCAGGCAGTGATAGACAGGTTAATCAATAGAGCTTAGAAAAGATCCAAGCATAATTAGAAATTTGAAATGAAATAGTGACATAGTAGATTAATTTTACAAAGATTAATAAAAATAGAACTGAAAAAAAATTAGGTGCCCATATGAGAGGAAAATGCATTAGATTTATGTTTTACAACATAGCTAAAAGTCAGTTACAAAAATAAAATTTAATATTAAAGGAGGAAATTAAAGTGTAAATTATTTCTGATCTTGGATAATGCATGCTTTCTTAAAGAAGATACAAACAGTGATCATACAAAAAAGCTGACAAATTAAATTATTTTAATACCAGCAAGCGTTGTTAATCAAAAGATATAAATAAAGTGAAAAAAAAAACACACAAGGTAAAATGAGAAGAAATATTGTTAAAGTAGATTATCTGAAGAAGAATGACACCAAGAATATGTACTAATATATATACCCAATATATACCACAATATGTAATTGACAAAAATTAAGAAGATTGGCAATGTTTAGAGTTGGAGAGAATGAAGGTCAATGCAGGTTTTTACTCATTGCTGGTTGTAGTGTATATTGATACAACTTCTTTGTAAAACAATTTGGCATTATCTATAAAATTCAGTATTTCCATACAACATGTCACATCAAATCTGCTTGTATTTTAAGTTCTTGAAAAGCTCTTGCTCATCTGTGCATTTGGGTACCTGTACATTTGGAGAATATGGAGTCTTGGTGTGGTGTTGTAATATAAGGCACTGGACAACAAGGTCAGTTTGAACTGCAAGGTCAATAGTTCAAACTCACCAGCCACTCCTCAGACACCCTATACAGGGTCACTGTGAGTCAGAATCAACTCTAGGGCACTTAACAACAAGCCTGACTGAAAGCTGGAACATGAATACAAAGATGTATATAATTTTTTGTAATACTGTAGCTCCCAAGTTGGATATTCAAATATCAGTTTATAAAATATAAATAAATAAAAATTTTAAAGGCCTATCAGTGGAGCATTTATATTATTGTGCTAATACCTGTTGTCGTTAAGTGCCATCCAGTAGGTTGGACTCATTGCGTCCCTGTTAGGGTTTCTGAGGAATGGCTAATAGGTGTGAACCGCTGAGCTTGCCATTCAAAGCGACCTTGTGGTTTAGTACTTATCCTAATACCTAGATATGACTAATCCCACTGCTGTTGTTAGGTGTCATCAAATCAGTTCTTACTCATAGTGAGCCTACGCACTACAGAATGAAACACTGCCTACTCTTGTGCCATCCTCATAATTGTTATGTTTGAGTTAATTGCTGCTGCCACTGTATCAGTCCATCTGGTTGAGGGTCTTCCTTTTTCTCATTTACCAAGCATGATGTTCTTCTCCAGGCACTGGTTCCTCCTGATAATATGTCTGCAGTATGAGAGATGAAGTCTTGTCATCCTAGCTTCCAAGGAGCATTCTGGCTGTACTTCTTTCAAGACAGATTTATATGCTCTTCTGGCAAGCCTTGGTACTTCTAATATTCTTCTCCAAGACTGTATTTCAAATGCAACATTTCTTCTATGGTCTTCCTTATTTGTTGCCCAAATTTCACCTGCCTATAAGATTATTGAAAAATACCATGGTCTTAGTGGGGCACTGTAGGATACATACTTGTCAGTTTAAAGAGCAAGATCAGTGGTTCAAACCCACCAGCTACTCCTTGGAAAGCCTATACAGTGTCGCTATGAGTCGGAACAGACTCAATGCCACATAAAAACAACAATAACAGGGTGAGGTGCACCTTAGTCTTCAAATTGGAATTTTTTCTCTTTAAAATTTTAAAGAGGTGTTTTGTAGCAGAGCTGACTAATGCAATATGGTATGTGATTTCCTGACTGCTGCTTCCATGAGTGTTGATTGTAGAACAAAGCAAACTGAAATCTTCGACAACTTAAAATTTTCCTCCATTGATCATAATACTATTTATTGGCCCAGTTGTGAAGGTTTTTATTTTCTTTACATTGAGGTGCAACCCATCCTTAAAAATGTTGTCTTTGATCTTCATCAGTAAGTATTTAAGTCCTCTTCGATTCCAGCAAGCAAAATTGTATCATTTGTATATTGGAGGCTGCTAATGAGTCTTCCTCCAATCTTGATGCCACATTCTTCTTCATAAAATACAGTTTCTCTGATTATTTGCTTAGTGAACAGAAAGAAAAAGTATGGTAAAAAAAATATAATCCTGCAAGAGACATTTCCTGATTTTAAACCATCACCATCTCCTTGTTCTAGCTAAATGACCAACTCTTGGTTTGTATACAGGATCCTCATGAGCACAATTAAGTGTTCTAGAATATCCATTCTTCACAATGATCCATACAGTGAAAATTTTTTGCATTGTCAATAAAGCACAAATAATTGTTTTTCTGGTACTTTCTGCTTTCAGTCACGATCTATCTGACATCAAAAATGAAATTTCTAGTTCCACATCCACTTCTAAATCTGGCTTGAATTTCTGACAGTTCTCTGGCTATGTACTTTTGCAGCCATGTTTGAATTATCTTTTTGTTTTATGTTTTAAAATGTTTTATTGTGAATTGAGTGAATATTTACAGAGACAATCATCAGTTTTAGATTCAGGAAATCATGCATTTTCTTTCATTTCAAGGTTGCAATTACCCACTTCCTCCCTGTTGTTCATATTCCCATTTAACCCACCTTTCCCAACCGTTTTCAACTTTGTCCTTAGGTAATGTTGTCCTTTACAGCTTGAAAGATTGACCATTCCATGGTGAGGTACCTTACCAGCGTTGTCTCCCTATGTACTTATCTACTGCTTGACTGAAAATTGAGCCAAGAAAGTGAATACCATTACAGACCTAAAGTATGGTCAAGGGTCATAATCTTGGTTTTCTCCAGTCTCTTTCTGATCAGCAAGTCTGGTGCTTTTTAAATTTTTAAATAATTTTTAGTTTTGTTCCAAATTTTCTGTCACTGTCTTGAAACTCTAACATGCTCCCTTTCAGGGCAGTTGTTAGTGATATCTGGGAACCATCTAGTTCTTCTGGTCTCAGCATCATAGTGACTGATGTTCACCTGCTGTACTGGTCTATTAGAGTAGTTGATTCCAAGCATCTTCAATTTTCATTGCTCTTCTTTCTTCTGCACCTTGAGAGATCAATAATTGTATCTTACTTGGCTACTCATGGGCTTTTAAGATCCCAGATGCTACTCACCAATGTAGGTTGTAGAACATTATTTTTGAGGACTATGTTTTTCCAGTTTCCCATGGTGTCCCATGAGGATATGGTCCTGAGCCCCCAGGCCCAGAAACTCATTACCTTAAGATGTTTTATAATAGCTAGTAAGTTTTCATCATTTTGAACCCTGTATGTTCAACTACAGGAGTCCTGGTGTGATGCTGTGAGTTAATGCACTGGACTGCAAAGTCAGTTTGAACCACAGGGTTGGCTGGTCAAGCTAACCAGTTACTCCTCAGAAATCCTATTCAGGGTCACTATGGGTCAGAACTGTCTCGACCTCACTTATGAAAAACAGCTAACATTCAACTACATTCATAGGTGTTTTTGCAGCAAAGGTACAAATACATGTATAAATACCGTCTTTCAAACTCTTATATGTTTATGGGTATATTACTACTCTCTCTCCCATGCCCACTTAGCCTGTGTATCTGTACAAATATCTGCCTGCAGGATGCTGTTGTTCCAGGGTTGTGTATTTAACATTATTTATCTTTATCTCCTTTAACCTTTGTATACCTACCTGTGTCTTCACCTGTTTTCATCATTCTTCTGCCAACATCCCTCTTCTTGTATATTGATTGACCTCCTCATCACCTGAGCTAACATGTGTCTTCTCTCTACCCAGTGAATTATTCTCCCTTCTCTCCCACCCCTGTAAACCATCAAGGAATATTTCTTTCAGCAAGAAAACCTTTCCTTGAGTTTTTACAGTAGTGGTCCTATACAGTGTTTGTTCTTTTGTGACTAATTTCACACAACGTAATGTCCTCCATTGTTATGAGGCATTTTTCAGATTCAACATTATTCTTCATTATTACATAGTATTCCATTGTATGCTTGTATCAAAGTGGGTTTATCCATTCTTCTATGGTTGGACATTTAGGTTGTCTTCATCTTTTTGCTATTGTGAATGGTGTTGTGATGAACATGGGTGTGCATACCTCTACTAGTGTCATGTCTCTTATTTCTTGTGCATATTTACCAAGTAGAGGAATTGGCGGGTCATATGGTATTTCTGTTTGCTTTTAAATTATCTTGAGAAAAAAATTTACTTGCATATGATATTAAATATATTGTTGAATTATTTTCAAATTTCATTGAGACATTTCTCTTTGAAATTATCATAATTATAGATCTCTTCTAATAAGTTGGCCAGGTAGTTGTCTTCCAAATTTCTTTTGAAATTTGAGTGAATAACTCCAGTGCTGCATCAGATTGTTGAACATTTCAACTTGCATTCTGTCAATTCCTGGACACTTGTTTTTACCAAGGTTTTCAGTGCACCTAGATTTCTTTCTTTAGTATCATTTTTAAAGTTTTTATTGTGAATTATGTGATGGTTTACATGGGAGAACATTAGCTTTACATTCATTCTATCTTATTTTGTTTCATTGCAATGATTACAATTCCCTGCATGCATCATCAAACAGTCAAAGGGTACACCCTGCAGGCCTGCCCCCTGGCAGTCAACACAAAGCCCCTCTCCCTCCCAGAGTCCAGAGTCCCCAGCCACTCCATCTCTCCATGTCATCATCTCTACCTCCATTTCTAGCATTGCTGCTTCTCTGAATAGGGTTCCACACTCCACTCTTCTCCCCTGATGGTCCCAGTGTCCTTAGCTCCTGGACTGCAAAATCATCCACTCCCCTGTTTTTGTTACAAAATGTCTACCTACATTTGCAACGCTCACAATCAGTCCTTATAGCAATTATTCACTATTGAACTACAAGAGTCTTATCCTCATCTCCTTTCAGTGAACCACTCAGTGAAGATTCTACCTTACCCCGTACCCTCTGGAACGAAGCTCCTTATTAAAAGCTTGTAAACTAATCACTCCAGGCCTTTGAGCCCCCTCAGTTTTGGTAGCCAATGTCTAAGCTGCCCATCCCTGTTTACCCTGTGTACCAAGGAAGTGAGAATGATCATCACTGTAAAGATTTGTTCCCTCTTTGGAGCTACTACATCCACAAGCATAGGTCAAGTTCATCAAATTGTAGTGACTTACTCTTTTTTTCCTCTTTTCTCCTTCCACTAGTTGAGTTCTGGCCATCCAGCCATTGAAGCCAGGTCCTATGGCTACTATCTGAAAATATGGGTGTTCTTGTGCATCTGCCCTCACTTCATATAAGCTGGCCCCTTCACTGTCTGCTGTAGTTCTATGTGGCCATGTCTTTGTCTCTGGGCCCAGGAGTCCCCAGGTCTCGCCATACTGGTAGCCAACCATGTCTCAACCAGGTTGACAGGAGTCTATTGAATGTGGTTGGACTTATCACACAACTTCATTGCTGTTTTACCCCCATTTCCCCTTATTGGTGACCAATGTACTCAGCAGCAAGACCACATGCCTGCTTGTGTATCCCCTTGAATCTTAATCTTGGAAGGGGGTTTGCCCTGAGGGGACCTGACCACTTGCCTTGATGGCTCCCGGGCAAACAACTTGTTTGTTCTTGCAGTAGTCAATCAGACTGCCGTTATTAAAAACAATAAATTAAAACCCATTTTTCCTGCTTGTCTTTCTTTCAAGAAGCATCTTCTGTTTCTTCTAGCCATTCCAGGCTGGTATGCTTGTCCTTTCAGTGGAAATTTTCCACCTCAAAATATTCTGGATGAGGATCAGAATTTGGCCTATGTTCTTATGCAATGCAAAGGCTCCACAGAAAGCTTCCTTCACTGGGCAAGTTCTAGCCCCATTTCAGGTATTCCAATTAGTTTTAGGCTGAAGATGGATTTACAAGCTTTCTGTAGTGATGATTCTGACTATTCCTTTCTCTCCCCCTCATGTTTATATTTTACAATGGTAGGCAAGGGAAACCAAGATTCAAAAGACAGTCAAGCATCTTAACATTATTTCCTCTCTTTTACTCATTCAAACCATGCTTTAATCCCTGTATCTCAGAGCCCTGTTGTTCCAAGGTTGTGCATACATCATTATTTACCTCTGCCGCACTTAGCCCATGCAAACCTGCCTAACTGTTCTCCCATCTGCCTTGTGCTTCCATTCCCCTACCCCTTGTAGTGTATTGCCCCCACTTCCAGCACCCAAACTACCCTATGACTATTCCCTACCCTGTGCTTCACCTTCCCCTCCCTCCC
>NW_006408631.1:8658948-8659634 GCF_000296735.1 Chrysochloris asiatica
GTTAGTTCTTAATTGTATGCTACCGCTCAAAATGGTTGAACATTGACCATTTCTTTTGGTCCAGTCCCTGTGTATTGTTTCCATCTTCTTTTGAATTTTTTTTTTTTTGCATCACTCAATATGTTGCTCATGGTGGTGGTTATGTGCTGTGGAGTCAGTTCCAACTCATAGTGACCTTGTATAGGGCTTATGAGACTGTAATTCTTTGTGGGAGAAGAAATCTTCATCTTTCTCCCACAGAGCAGCTGGCAGATTTGAGCTGCTGACCATTAGATTAGCAGCCCCAATCATCATCACTACACTATCAGAATCCTTCAATATTGTAACCCAAGGCTTGAATATTTCCTTCAATTCTTTTAGCATGAGAAACTTTGATCCTGTTTTCCTCTGTTTGTATTGTAACACCTAGTATTTGCAATTCTCATTGTAATACTTTACTTTGTCTTCTCAAGCTGCCCTTTGTTCAACTCTATTACCTGCAATTTCTTCCATTTGGTTTAGCTTCTCTACACTCAAGAGCAACTTTCAGAATCTCTTATGACATCCATTTTGGTCTTTTCTTTCTTTTCCATTTTTTTTTTTTTTTCTTTAATGACTTTTTTTTTCCTTCTAGTCTGATGTACTTAATTTCATTTCACAACTCTTGGTCATTTATGTCCAATATGTAATGAGATATATATATATAT
>NW_006408631.1:8660938-8662099 GCF_000296735.1 Chrysochloris asiatica
TATAAGCAATTCATGGTCTGTTCCACAGTCTGTCCATGAAAACTCATTAACAACATGTAATATGCAGATGATACAGCTTTTCTTGCTGAGAGCAAAGAGGATTTAAAATACTTACTAATAAAAATGAAAGATCACAGTCTTCAGTATGGATTACATCTCAATGTAAAGAAAGCAAAAATTCCCACAACTGGACCAGTCAATAACATCATGGCAAATAAAGAAAAGATTAAAGTTGTCAAAAATTTCATTTTGCTTGGTTCCACTATCAACACTCATGAAAGCAGCCATCAAGTGATCAAATGACATATTACATTAGGCAAATCTGCTCCACAAGATCAAAGTGCTCCAGAGCAAAGATGTCTATTTGAGGATTAAGGTGTGTCTAACTCAAGTCATGGTCTTTGTAATAGCTTCACAAATTTGTGAAAATTTGGCAGTGAATAAGGAAGACCATAGAAGAATTGATACATATCAGTTATGGTGTTGGAGGAGACTATTAAAAGTACCTTGAATTGTTAGAAGAGCAAACATATCTTTGTTGGGAGAAGTACTGAGAAAATGCTCCTTAGAAACCTGAATAGTGAGGCTGTGTCTGTCATACTTTAAACATATTATCAGGAGTACCAGTGCCTAGAGAACATGTTGGATAAAGTGGAGGGTAAGTGAAACAGAGGAAGACATCCAGTGAAATGGATTGGCGGAGTGGCAACAGCAATGGTCTCAAGCTTGTGATGATACTGCAGGGCCAGGAGTATTTCTTCTGCTCTGTTATGAGCCAGAATGAGCTTAACACCTAACAACAACAACAATTGAGATTCTCCACAGTCTCTTCTCACAGAGAGTTGATTTAGTTACTGCATATTCTGTCTGGTGAGGTCCATGTCAGTTCTGACTCATAGTGCTGGATGGCAAAAGTCGGTTTGAACTGAGGAGTGGCTGGTGAGCTTGAATTGCCAACCTTGAAGTTCAAACTGACCTTGCAATCCAGCGCATTAACCCACAGCAAATTCTTCCAATTCTTCATCATTAGTTTTTGTTGCAGACCGTGTAAGACTAGTCAGAGGTTCGAGGCCCTCTAGGGCTGAGTGTAACAAATGAGGCCACTGGCAGTTAATGGAAAATTGCTTTCATCTTAATATTCAGGTATATATATTAAATTAA
>NW_006408631.1:8662972-8668845 GCF_000296735.1 Chrysochloris asiatica
TCTTGTAGCGAAGTGGTTATGAGTCAGGCTGCTAACCTCAAGGTCAGCAGTTCAAAATTACCAGCCCTCTGTGAGAAAAAGATGAGGCTTTCTGATCCCGTAAAGATTTACAGCCTCAAAAACCCTATACAGGGTCACTATGAGTCAGAACCGACTCCACGTCACACTACCCCCACTACCATGCTACCAGAGTTCATTAGTCTTCCTTGTAGGCATATGGCTATTATTCTATCACAGACAGTATTGTACTTGAAGACAGATCTTTAAAGGATCTTTTCAACAAAGCCATGCCATTTCCTTTCAATTTGTCATTACCGGAATAGTAAACCATAGGATGGTCAAATTCAAAGTGTCCAATACCTACCCATTTCAGCTCACTAATGACTAAGTTATTGCTCTTATGTGTTTCATCTCATTTTTGACAACTTCCAATTTTCCTACACTCATAATTGCTACTTTTTATGTTCTGTTTATTAGTGGATATGTGCAGCTATTTCTCCTCATTTTGTGTTGTGCCTCATCAGAAACCTAAGGTCTGAAAGCTTTTTTCCATTCATGTCATTATGATCAACTTTATTTTGAGAAGGTAGCTCTTCCCCAGACATATTTTCAGTGCCTTCAAACCTAAGGCTTTCATCTTCTGACAACATATTTGGCAATGTTATGTTGTTATTCATAAGATTTTCAGTGGCTAACCATTCAGATCTGGTGTGGTGCTTTGGGTTAATGCGCTGGACTGCAAAGTCAGTTTGAACTGCAAGGTGGGCAGTTCAAGCTCACCAGTCACTCCTTGGAAATCCTATACAAGTTTCTATGGGTAGGAATCAACTCAGTGAAAATTAACAACAACAACCATTCAGCAGTAGTCAGCCCCTCATTCTTTCTAGTCTGTCTTCCTCTGGAAGCTCCACTGAAACCAAGCCATTGTAGGTGTCACTGTTGACATTGAAAATATCAGTAGTATAGCTTCCAGTATCACAACAATATGCAAGCCACCACACTATGACAAAGTGACAGCCAAGTGGTAGACTATATATACTTATAAAATCACATTTTTGACATCATGAAGGCCTCACAGACATCTTTATCAGAATAGAAAATATCCGAGTGTTAGTAAATTCTCATTGTCAGTGACTGTAGAAGTTTTTATCACACAGAAACACAGGAGATCTTTGGGAATACCTAAGACACTTCTGGCATCACCAATCCTCCTTGATATGTGTGAAAATAAAAATAATTCTTTTAAATGGCACAAGGACCTCTAAATTGTCAACTGGGGAGTCCTTGAATGTCACTAAAATCCCTTCTGTTCAGGAAATTTTATTTTTACAACTGGCATTCTGCATTGGAACCTGTAGATTACTAAACCCAAATTTCCATTTTTAGATGACCCATGGGAATGGGATTGTTTCTCAGTAATGATGTCAAGAGATCACTCCTTCTTCTGGAGTAATGTTGTTACTTTAAAAATTTTTTGTTATTTGAGTGGATGACAATTCATTCAGAGCCTTTTTTTCTTGTCTCTTCATCACTATTTGAAGGACACAATTGAATGATAACATCACTGAACTATTGAAGTTACTCATTAAAACAGAAAATTAGCAAATTTTGATCAATGGCCATGGTGAAATCTGTGACTTGTCACAATCAATTTAGAACTTCAATTATCTGAAAGAGCAGCAGTAGCTGAAAAGGAAACTGAATCATGGTTTTCATGAGTCATCCATGTTAATCACAACTTGTTTTCTGACAAACTCTAGGGCATTTCTGGTCTCCTAAGAATGCACTAAGATGTTATTTTTTTCAGACAATGTGTATTCTCACTTTCCTGTACACTCACTTTCCACTGGACACTTTCCAACCTCTTTCAGTTAGTATTTTAATAGTTACCTTGCTAAGTCAGAAAGCAGCTTAAATTGCAATTCAGACTATAAAAATAGTTCTTTCTGGGTATTACAATCTCCAAGTCAGTTGAAGGAAACATCTGATCAACAGAAGGATGAAGAGAAAACATAACATTTAAAGAAATAAAACAAAGAATTTTATTTGGTTGAGAGATAGTTTACTCTCTAACTTTTGCAATATCTCTGATTACTTCAAAATTAAAGTGAAAGGCTAATTCTTGATTTCATTTTCTTGTTATGATCTCAATGTTTTCTCAATCCCAGGAATTTCATTATAAAACAAAGAACATACTGAAAGCTAAGACAGGAGACTAATTTTGTTGGGAATTTCCTCTGCAAAATCTTTTGCATTCACTTGTTCATTCATTCACTCTTTCATTGATTGGTAGGCATGGTGCTGTAAGATAAGCTCAGAACCATTAGCTGCAAGGTCTGCAGTTCAAACCACCATTCTCTCCTTGGAAACCCTATACGGGGTTGCTGTGAGTCAGAACTGACTCAGCAACACTTACTAGAAACAACACTTTTTACAAGGCAGTGGTGGGCAATGAAATTGGTATTAAAACAAATCTTTCAGAAGCGTATTCCCTTTATTCAGAAAGTTTAAATGTAATATGATTTATTTCCCAACAATAAAGATAAGCTGAAATTTTAATCTGTTACTAAACCACAGAAAAAAAATTTCTAATATTTTCAACATATTGAAGTTTGAATATCAAACTGTTTTGTGAAATACATTTAGATATTTCTTTTTTTATGGAACTCTTAACCTGTGCTTAAAATTTTCATCTATAAATCAAACTGCATTATATTTCACAGAATTACTAAAGAAATGAAATGTAGAATACCACTGTAAATCAACATTGCTGAAAAATATTTTTAATATTTCTCATTTATTCAAGACCTTTGTAGATTATGAAGTACTTTTAAGACCAAACAAACTACTCAAATAAAAACAGTGCTCCTAGAGTGGGGGTGGGGCATGAGGGAGGGACTCAAGTAGAGACTATTGTAAGTGTGATTCCAACATTCATCTCAAAATAAGACAGTTGTATCTGTAGGATAGGTACTGGACCAAAAGGTCAGTTTGAACCACAAGGTCAGCAGTTCAAACTTACCAGTCACTCCTCTGAAATCCTATACAGGCATTTAACAACAACAACAAATCTTTGGAAGTGCCTCATAGAGTACATGTAAATAAAAATTAGCACGGCACTGTAAAGTTATTCATAGTTGTCATCTGTTTATTACTAATAGTTTCTTGACTATACAAGTTTCTTGAAACTTTTTAAGAACCTTATTCCTATTGAAAGTATTGTGCCTAAAATACTTTGAATTTAAGAGAAATATGAAATATTTATTCATGTCGGAAACTTTGATTCCTCTAGAAAAATTTGAACTTCCTTTTGCAATTAGCTTATGAAATTTTGCAGAATAATTTTTATTGAAAGATACATAACTAAAACACCAAATTAAAATAATAGGACCATAAACTATCATTTTCACACCATAAGAACCAATTTTGTAACGATGTTAGATAGCAATAAAAAGTATAGTGAAAAAGTTTAAGGTATAATACTTTACCAATAACTCTTTGGCTTCCCATTTTGTTTCATTATCTTTATATTTATAATATAAGGATATGTAGCTGCTCCTCGGCAACCCTATACAGGGTCGTTATGGGTTGGAACTGACTCAATGGCACTTTACAACAACAAAGTAGAGTAGTGGTTACGAGTTGGGCTGCTAACCTCAAGGACAGCAGTTCAAAACTACCAGTGGTTCCGTGGGAGAAATATGAGGCTTTCTGCTCCCATAAAGATTTACAGCCGTGAAAACACTATACAGGGTCGCTATGTGTTGGAACTACTCAACAGCACTTAACAACAACAACGATTGGTAATATATTGCATTCAAATTTGGAGTACAACGTAAGTGTTATTTATGAAAGAAGTTGTGGAAAGTTCAAAAACAACATAAAGGAAACTACAATGAAAACAACACAAACCAAAAGAGGAAACTAAATACACAATGAAAACTATTTATTTATTTAAATACATTTATTTAAATTCTTATTGAGTGCTCTATGTTCAAGATACTTTATTTATTGCTATATGGGGATATAACTGTGAAAGACTAAAAGTCTACACTTTCCCAGATTATAATTTTATTGAAGGATAGAAGAAATAAATATATAGATATATAACCTAAAATATACTGAATTAGTTATAATGTCTCCTAAAATTCAAACAAATATTAGGCTTTCGGATGCTCTTTCTCAAACAACTTTATTTTTCATAGTCCTTATTACATTGTTACTTAATTATTGACTAATGTAACTTGTTTTATTTTCTGCAACTGTCTGCCAGTTTGTCATACTGTGACGACATGCATGTTGCTGAGATTCTGGATGCTATGCCACTGGTATTTCAAATACCATGATATTCACCCACAGTGGACAGGTTTAAGTGGAACTTCCTTACTAAAAACAGACTAGAAGAGACTGAAACTTGTCTTGAGTGTAGAGAAGTTAAAATGAATTTAAGAAATGATGAAATAAAGGAGCTGAACAGAAAAATTCAAAGTTCAGCTTGAGAAGACAAAGTCAAGTATTATAATGAAATGTGTAAACACTTAAAATTAGAGAACCAAAAGGGAAGAACATGCTCAACATTTCTCAAGTTAAAAGAACTAAAGAAAAAATTCAAGCCTCAACTTGAAATATTGAAAGAGCTATTATATTGAATGATGTAGGAAGTACCCACAATCAACATTCATGGAAACATAAGGCAACAAATCAAGGGACATATTTGTGGTGTTGTGGGATAAGGTGCTAGACGACAAAACCACTCTTCTGTCAGTTTGTCGTACTGTGGTGGCTTGTGAGTTGCTGTGATTCTGGAGACTATGCCACCCGTATTTTAAATACCAGCAGGGTCACGACTGGTGGATAGGTTTCAGATGAGCTTCTAGATGAAGACAGACTAGGAAGAAGGAGTGATGAACTACTTCCAAAAATGTACTCACTGTAAACCTTATGAATAGCAGACAAACACTGTCAGATATAGAGCTGTAAAATGAGCCCGTCAGGTTGGAAGGCAGTCAAAATGCAACTGGGGAAGAGCTGCCTCCTCAAAGTAGAGTTGACCGTGATGATGCGAAAGGACAAAAGCCCATGGGAGAAAAGCCCACAGGACCTTCATTTGGTGATGGGGCACAACTCAAAATGAAGAGAAGCAGCTGTAAACATCCATTAATAATCAGAACATGGAATGTATGAAGCATGGATCTAGGAAAATTTGAAATTGTCAAAAATGAAATGGAGCACATAAACATTGATATCTTAGGCATTAGTGAGCAGAAATGGACTGGTAATAGCCATTTTGGATCTGACAATCACATGCTTTACTATGCTAGGAATGATAATTTGAAGAGGAATGGTGTTGCATTTATTGTCAGAAATAACAAGTCCAGATAAGTCATGAGTTAAAACGTTGTCTGTGATAGGATAATATGCTTGTGACCACAGGGAAGCCCAGTTAATACCACTATTATTCAAACTTACACACCAACCACTGAAGCCAGTGAGGATGAAATAGAAGAATTCTACCAACTTCTTCTATCTGAAATTGATCAAACATGAAATCAAGATTTATTGATCATTAGTAGTGATTATTGGACAATATGGCCTTGGTGATAGGAATGATGATGGAGAACACATTATAGAATTCTGCAAAATCAATGGCTTGTTCATTTCAAATACCTTCTTTAGACAGCATAAGAGATGATTATACACATGGACTTCACCAGATGGAAATATAGAAACCAAATTGACTACACCTGCAGAAAGAGACGGTGGAAAAGGCCCATATCATGGGTCAAAACAAGGCCAGGGGTATACTGAGGAACAGACCATCAATTACTCATATGCAAATTCAAAATGAAGCTGAAGAAAATGAAAACAAGTCC
>NW_006408631.1:8669325-8692855 GCF_000296735.1 Chrysochloris asiatica
TGACGCATCAAAAGAAGATGGAAGGAATACACAGAGTCACTGTACCAAAAGGAAATGGTTGATGTTCAACCATTTCAAGAGGTAGCATATGATCAAGAACCAATGATACTGAAAGAGGAAGTCCAAGGTGCATTGAAGAAATTGGCAAAGAAAAAGACACCAGGAATTGATGGAGTAAAAATTGAAATCTTTCAAGAAAGTGAGGTGGCACAGGATGTACTCACTCATCTATGCCAAGAAATTTTGAAGACAGCTATATGTCTAACTGATTGGAAGAGATCTGTATTTGTGAACATTCCAAAGAGTGGTGACCCAATGGAATGTGGAAATCATCAGATAATATCTTTGTTATCCCATGTGAGTAAGTTTTACTAAAGGTAATACAGAAACAGCTGCAAGCATATTTTGACAGAGAATTTCCAGAGGTTCAAGCTGAATTCAAAAGAGGTCGTGGAACGAGGGATATCATTGCTGATTTCCGATGGATCTTGGCTGAAAGCAGAGCATATCAGAAAGATGTTTACCTGTGCGTTATTTACTACACAAAAGCTTTCAATTGTGTGGATCATGACACGCTTTGGACAACATTGTGAAGTATGAGTATTCTAGAACACTTAATTGTGCTCATGAGGAATCTGTACCTGGACCAAGAGGCAGTTGCTCGAACAGAACATGGGAACACTGAATGGTTTAAAATTAAGACACATGTGCAACAGGGTTGTATTCTTTCACCATACTTATTCAACCTCTATGCTGAGCAAATAATCCAAGAAGCTGCATTTTATGAAGAAAAACATGGCATCAGGATTGGAGGAAGACTCATTAACCACTTACCTTATGCAGATGATACAACCTTGCTTGCTGAAAGTGAAGAGAACTTTAAATATTTACTGATGGACATCAAAGAGCACAGCCTTCAGTATGGATTGCATCTCAATGTAAAGAAAACGAAAATTCTCACCACTGGACCAATAAACAACATTCTTATAAATGGAGAAAAGATTGAAGTTGTCAAGGACTTCATTCTTGTTGGATCAACTATCAACACTCATGGAAGCAGCCGTCAAGAAATCAAATGACGTATTGCATTAGGCAAATCTGCTGCACAAGACCTTTTCAAATTGTTGAAGAGCAAAGCTGTCAGCTTGAGAACTAAGGTGTGCCTGACCCAAGACATGGTATTCTCAATAACCTCATATGCATGCGAAAGCTGGACAGTGAATAAGGAAGACAGTAGAAGAATTGATGCTTTTGAATTATGGTGTTGAAGGAGAATGTTGAAAGTGCTATTGGCTGCCAAAAGAACCAACAGATCTGTGTAGTGCAGCCAGAGTACTCCTTGGAGACCAAGATGGCCAAACTTCATCTCTCAGACTTTGGACATATTGTCAAGAGGGACTTGTTGCTGGAGAAAGATATCATGTTTGGTAGTGTAGAGGGTCAGAGAAAGAGAGGAAGACCCCAGCAAGATGGATTGGCCAAGTGGCAACATCAATGGCAACACTTGTGAGGAGCAGTGTTTCGTTCTGTTGTGCATACGGTCGCTCTGAGTTGGTACCTACTTGATGGCACCTAACAAAAACAAAGTCAGTTTGATATACAAGGTCAGTGGTTCAAGCTCATCGTCTGCTTCTTGGAAACATGTATAGGTTCACTATGGGTCAGTACCAATTTGATGGCACTTAACAACAACAATTGCATTAAACTAATCTGTTACAAAAACCTTTTTCAAGTGTCAAAAATCCAAGAGGTCAGTTTGAGGACTAAGGTGCATGTGATCCAAATCATGTTCTTTTAATTTCTTCATATGCAATTAGAAGTTGGACATTGAATAAGTGAGACAGAAGAAGATTTGATGCATTTAAATTATGGTGTTGGTGAAGAAAATGAAAGTGCCATGAACCACTAGTATGTCATCTGACACATAAAAGCAGAAAGTAAATATTTTTTATATGAATTACCAAATAAAGTACTGCTAGATGAATTATGACAGGACATGCTCCTTTATCAAAGTGGTTAGGTTACAAACTCCAGTGTAGACTTTTATGCAAAAGTCGATGTTATATGAAAATAGAGATGACCACATCAGATCACAAAATGAAGATGACTACATCATTAAATAAGTGCCAAACCCCTGAGAATTATGACCCAGTGACATTGACACAGAATTCCAACCAACAAACGCAGTCCTTATTACTTCCAGATACATATTGTAGATTTCTAATATTGTCACAAATATATAATCTGGATAATGCAATAGTCAATAAGCAAGAAATAGGAGTACATTTGTTTAATAATCAACTGTTACTACTGCAAGGTTGGCAGTTCAAGCTCACCAGCTGCTCCTCAGAAACCCTATACAGGGTTGCAATGCGTTGGAACCAACTCTATCGCACTTAACAACAACTACTACTACTAACAATAATGGCAAGTATAATCATGCTTAAGGAGCTCTGGTAGCGTAGTGGTTACGAATCGGGCTGCGAACCTTAAGGTCAGCGGTTCGAAACTACCAGCCGCTCTGCGGGAGAAAGATGAGGCTTTCTACTCCTGTAAGGATTTACACCCTTGGAAACCCTGTACAGGGTCGCTATGGGTCGGAACCGACTCGACGGCACTTAACAACAATCATGCTTACAATGCTCATATTATAACATTTGGGGAAAAAATCAACCAGTTATACAAAATTATACATAAACATGATGTCTGATACACAGAAACAGATTCTTAAAAACAGGAAAGATTAAAAAAAAACAAAACAAAAAAAACAGGAAAGATATACAATGTTTCCTAAAGTTTTCTTTGCTTGGAAATACCAATCAGTTTTTATTCTCTTGTTTCAAATTCTCTTCTACATATTTCAAGATTCCCAATTTTATCAAACTTTCCATTTAAGACAGGAAAAGAAAAAGTTCAATTAGATTATGTTGACAATGGGTTGACCACAGAGTTTTTATGAGGTTTTAATGAGATTGAAAAAAGATTAAAGGCAATTATGGCTAAGAAGATTATGATCAGTATGTTAACGCTAGGCTACCCATAAGGAGCTCTGGTAGCGTAGTGGTTACGAATCCGGCTGCAAACAGTAAGGTCAGCAGTTCGAAACTACCAGCTATTCCACTGTAGAAAGATGAGGCTTTCTGCTCCCATAAAGATTTACAGTCTCGGAAACCCTATACAGGGTTTACTATGAGTCAGAACTGACTCCACGGCACATAGCAACAACAACAACCCATCAGGGAAATACTTGATATTGGTTTTGACTCCAGATGGTGCCAAGCATCTTCAATAGTAGAGGGTAAATCTACTAAAAAAAGGTTTGGAGTATTACTTTGTTCATCTATTTAGTAAATTCTATTTCACAAAAAATAATTAGAATTAATTCATAGCCTACCTAATCTTGATTTACTTAAAAGTCATCATTTTAATTTTCCATACAACATAAAATAATTTTAAATAATAATAAGTGGTAGTTCAAATAATTGAATTGCCATTCCTATACTTATACCCAATATCTCTGCTTTGTGGAACTATACTTAGAATTATTCAGTTATAAACTTGGTATTAACCAAAAGCTAGTACAAAACAAATAAACAAAAACCTGTAGGATAGCCACTCTTATTCCAGGAAATGTAATAAGACTCACCACATATAAATTAATAGAAAACTTGGTGCTTTCTCTTCCCCTTTTGATTATAGCATGTCAATTTTCAAACATGCTATGAAGCTGAAAGTATTATACTATAAATACACTTAGATTTGCCTTAATATCTTATTGTACTTGATTTTATTTTATTTATCACAAGTTATCCTTCTGGAACCACCAAGTCTTATTTTTGATTCCTTTTAAATGGCATAGTTCTCTGTAAATAGTTCAGCAAGCATTATTAATCAAAGTTCAATATTTGTCTGTATAATATCTTAATACATAAAATTTATATACAATGAAACGGACAATTTTTAAGTGTGTATTTAATTCAGTTTTGATAAATAAACACATATAAGACTGTTCTGATTATTTTAACACCATAAATTAGGTTTAGCTGTTGTAGAATTTTATATAAATGGAATTATGTATTATGTACTGTTTTGGACAAGGTTTCATTCACTTAGCATAATGGTTTTGAGATGCATCCATATTTTTGCATTTATCAGCAGTTTGCTAATTTTTATTGCTGAGTAATATTTAATTGTATGAGTATATCAGTTTCTTAGTTAATCCTCCTGGGCTATTTCTAGTTTTCTACTATTATGAACAAACGCGGTAAGGTTATGTTTCAGCAAATATTTTGTGAACATATGTTTTATTTTTTCTCTTGAGTAAATAGATAGGAGGCAAACTCTTAAATTCTAGAATAGATGTAAGGAGCCCTGTGATAATCTGTCAGCAGTTCAAATCTACCAGTCTAGCCAAGGGAGAAAGATGAGGCTTTTTGCATCTGTAAAGATTTACAGCCTCAGAACCCCTATACAGGTTCACTATTAGTCAAAACTGGCTCAATGGCATAAAACCACCATAATCACCAGGGATGTTGTTGTTGTAGTTAGGTGTCATAGAGTCGGTACTGATTCATAGCGACTCTGTGCACAACACAACAAAACACTGCCCGGTCCTGCAACAACCTCACAATTGTTACTATGCTTAAGGTCATTGTTGCTGTCACTGTGCCAATCCATCCCCCCTTTTCTCTGGCCCTCCACCTTACCTAGCATGATGTCCTACTCAAGGGTCTGGTACCCCCTGACAATATATCTGAAGCATGAAAGGTGGAAATCTAGCCATTCTGGCTTCTTATGAGTATTGTGTCTGTACTTCTTCCAACATAGACTGGTTTGTTCTTTTGGCAGTCCATGGTATATTTAATATTCTCCTCCAACACCATGACTCAAATGTGTCAAGTCTTCTATGGTTTTCTTTATTCACTGACCAACTTTCACATGCATATGAGGTTATTGAAAATACCATGAATTGGGGTCAGGCACATCTTAGTCCTCAAACTGACATTTTTGTTCTTAAACACCTTACACAAATCTTGTGTAGCAGATTTGCCCAATATAATACATCATTTGTTTTCTTGTTAAACATCATTCAAAAATGGCTAAACAGTATATTAATAGGGAATTGCCAAAAATTCAAGCTAGATTCAGTAGAGGAAGTGGAGGAGGAATTATCATTGCCGATATCAGATGGATCTTAGCTGAAAATAGAAAGTAAAAAATATGTTTACTTGTGCTTTATTGACTATGCAAAGACTGTGTGGTCATGACAAGAATGGATAACATTGTGAAGAATGGGTACTCCAGAACACTGAATTGGGCTCATGAAGAACCTGCTCATAGACCAAGAAGTAGTCTTTAGAATAGACACAGGGATACTGAAGGTTTTAAAACCAGGAAAGGTGTTGCTAGGGTTATATACTTTCACCATATCGGTTCAATCTGTATACTGAGCAAACAATCCCAGAAACTGGATTATATGAAGAACAACATAGGTGGAATAACAGAAGAATAAACAGATGGAATACAAAGAAATCAAATTAACTACATCAGTGGAAAGAGACAGTAGAAAAGCTCCGTATCATCAGCCAAAACAAAGTCAGGGGCAGACTGTGGAATAGACCATCAATTACTCATATGCACATTCAGGTTGAAGCTGAAGAAAATTTAAAAGAAGGTCACAAGAGCCAAAATATAACCTTGAACATGTTGCTATTGTTAAGTGTTGTGAAGTTGATTTTGACCCATAGCAGCCCTGTATAGGGTTTCCAAGAAGCAGCTGGTGAGCTTGAACCACTGACCTTGCAGTTCAAATTAGTTTGCAGTCTGACGCATTAGCCCACAGTGCCACACCAGGACTCTGACCTTGAAGATGTCCCACTTGAATTTAAAAATCATCTGAAGAACAGATTTGATGCAATACGCACTAAAGACCGAAGACCAGAAGAGTTGTAGATTGACATCAAGAAGATCATGCAGGAAGAAAGCAAAAGGTCATTAAGAAAACAAGAAAGAAGGAAAAGACCAAAATGGATGTCAGAAGAGACTCTGAAACCTCCTATCAAGTGTAGAGATGCTAAAGAAAATGGAAGAGGAGGTAAAAGAGCGAAAAAGAAAATTTCAAAGGTCAGCTGTAGAAGACAACGTCAGTAATAACATGTGCAAAGACCTGGTGTTAAAAGGGAAGAACACACTCAGCATTTCTCAAGCTAAGGGAACTGAAGAAAAACTTCAAGCCTCAACTTGAAACATTGAAGGCTCCTATGGGGAAAGTATTGAATGATGCTAAAAGGATCAAAAGAAGGTGGGAAGAATACGCAGAGTCTCTGTATCAAAAAGAAATGGTTAATGTGCAACCATTTCAAGAGGTAGCTTATGATCAAGAGCCAATGATACTGAAGGAATAAGTCCAAAGTGCATTGAAAGCATTGGCAAAGAACAAGGCTCGGGGAATTGATGTAATACAAATTGAAATCTTTCAACAAAATGATGCAGCACTGGAGTCATTCATTCATCTATAGCAAGCAATTTGGAAGACAACTACTTGGCCAATTAAGTGGAAGAGATCCATATTTGTGCCCATCCCAAAGAGAGGTGACCCAATGGAATGTGGAAATAATTGGACAATATAATTGATATTCCATACAAGTAAAATTTTACTAAAGATAACACAAAAATGGCTGGAAGCATGCATTGACAAAGAACTTCAATCCGGATCCAGAAGAGGATGTGGAACAAGGATATCATTGTTGACACCAGATGGATCTTGGCTGAAAGTAGAGAATACCAGAAATATGTTTACCTGTGCTTTCTTGACTATGCAGAAGCTTTCAATTGTGTGGATCATGACAAACTATAGACAGCATTGCAGAGAATGAGTATACCAAAACAGTTAATTGTGCTCATGAGGAACCTGTACATAGACCAAAATGCAGTTCTTCAAACAGAACAAAGGAACACCGAATGGTTTAAAATTAGGGAATGTGTGCACCAGGGTTGTACTCTTTCACCATATTTATTCAATCTATATGCTGAGCAAATAATCTGATAAACTGGATTATGTGAAGAAAAATGAGGCATCAGAATTGGAAGAAAACTCATTATTAACAACCTGCAATATGTAGATGATCCAACCTTGCTTACTGAAAGCAGAGGACTTAAGATACTTACTGATGAAGATCCACAGCCTTTGTCAAAGACACAGTATATGTTGCATCTCAATGTAAAGAAAACAAAAATCCACACCACTGGTCCAATGAACAACATCTATATAAATGTGGAAAAGATTGAAGTTGTCAAAGACTTCATTTTGCTAGTATCAACAATCAACCCTATTGGAAGCAGCAGTCAAGATATCAAACAACATTGCATTGGGTAAATCTGCTGCAAAAAACACCTCTTTAAAGTGTTAAAGAGCAGTAATGTCAGTTTGAGGATTAAGTTGTGCCTGATCCAAGCCTTGGTGTATTCAACAACCTCACATGCATGTGAATGTTGAATAGTGAATAAGGAACACCATAGAAGAATTGATGCATTTGAGTTATGGTATTGGAGGAGAATATTGAAAGTACCATGGACTTCCAGAAGAACAAACAGATCTGTTTTGGTAGAAGTACAGTCAGAATGAGAATGCTCTTTGGATGCCAGAATGGCCAGATTTTGCCTCTCATGGTTAGGACATATTATTAGGAGGAACCAGACCCTAGAGAAGGATATTATGTTTGGTAAAGTGGAGGGTCTGAAAAACAGAGGAAGACCCCCCAACAAGATGGATTGGCACAATGGCATCAACAATGGACTTGGATGTAGCAACAATTTTGAGGTTGTCACAGGACAAGGTAGTGTTTTGTTCTGTTGTGCATAGAGTCGCTATGTGTCTGTATCATTGACTTGGTGGCACCTAACAACAACAATAACAATGTGGCATCAGGATTGGAGGAAGACTCATTAACAACCTGCAATATGCAGGTGACACAACTTTGCTTGGTGGATTAGGAAGACCACAGAAGAATCAGTGCATTCTAATTACTGGAGATGAATATTGAAAGTACCTTGGAGTGCCAGAAAAACAAATACATCTGTCTTGAAAGAAATACAGACAGAATGCTCCTGAGAAGCCAGGATGGCAAAGCTTCTTCTCTCATACTTTGGACATCTTATACGGAGGAACCAGTCCCTAGAGAAACATAGCATACTTAGTAAAGTGGAGGCTCAACAAAAAAGAGGAAGACCCCCAGTAAGATGGATAGGCAGAGTGGCAGCAGCGCTAAGCCCAAGCATAGAACGATTGTGAGATTCCTCCAGGACCAGCAGTGTTTCATTCTGTTGTGTACAAAGTTTCTATGAATCAGTACCGACTTGGTGGCACCTAACAACAACAACAATGACAACATTCCAAGGGCTATCTATTCAACAATTTAAGTTTGATATCGGTAAATCTTTATGGCAACACACAGCTCATCTCTTTCCTGCAGTGCCTAGGACATTTAGATTTAAATTGCTGAATGATCTCTGTCTCTGGCCATGGAAACTGTGATGGCCAATTGAAACTGCTCATTGGTGCCCCCTTTGAAGAGGTACTCAGGACAGGTGCCATCGTATCATATCATAGATATATCTCTGCTGCCACATTTTTCTCCCACAGAACGGCTGATGATTTTGGAGAGCCAACCTTTTGATAAATACTTAACCACTATGCCACCAGGTTTCCTTTTATGCATCCAAGAGTTTATAATATTCTTGTAGTCAGTTGATTTTTTACTTTTATTCTTTCCTAAGAAGAGGAAACCTGGCTATAACATCCTTTTCTGAACTCCTAAACCCTCCCCAATGTAAGGCTGGGTGGAATTCTTTCTTGGGAGCTACGGTGATGATGACTTTTAATAATAGAATGGACTCCAGTGGTATTTTTATGCGAAAGACACTGAGGAAAGTGTAGTAAGGAAAGGAGAGAAGATAGATCCCAATAGGAAAAGCCTTCTTATTCTGATTGTTCTGAAGAGATAAAACAAATTAGAGAACTCACCCCCTCCCCAACCCAACAGGTTAAATCCTAACAAAAAACAGTGTTGGTGAATTAAATGTTTGGGATTGTGCAGCAGGAATTTTTGGGATCCTCTTGGTCCACTCTAATTTCAGAAGTGTGCTCCAGTAAGGAAGGTTTTCTTAAAGGTCATCCTGATTGAAAAAAGTGATTCTTATCATTGGAACACTCACAACTCCTGGGTTTAGAATGACCTTTCATCAACTAATTAACAAATAGCTTACAGAGAGTTGGCCACTTAACTGTTGCAAGTTCTGGGCCCCTTTTATGTCTACCGCAAATGATAATTCACAAGAGACAAAAAGCATTTATGACACTAAAAGACTATTCTTAACATTAAATCTTCATAGCTAGTTCAATGACAAAGGTCTTTCTATATATACTTGCTTTTTCTACTAGAGTAAATATGCAATCATCCTGTATAAACAGTAAGAGAAAATGTCACTAATAGAAAGGAAGCCACAGAGTTAGACATTTGAAGACAAACAAATTATAATGAGGTGAAATGAAATGGCCAAAAGCATAGGAAGAGAAAAGATGTTTTGCTAGAATCAGTTTAATTTCTTATCCCTAAAGCCCCTTTGTGGTGCTGCAGCTTTATGTGCTGAGCTGTAAGGTCACTTTTACCTGCAAGGTTGGTGGTTCAAACTCATAGTTGCTCCTCGGAAAGCCTATAAAGGGTCGTTATGAGTTGGAACCTACTCGACAGCACTTAACAACAACAACAAAACAGTCCCTTTGGAATTCTGGTGTGGTGTTGTAGGATCAGCACTGGACTGCAAACCATGAAGTCAGCAGTTCAAGCCCACCAACTGCTCCTTGAGAATCCTAGACAGAGTCACTATGAGCCAGAACAAACTCAATGGCACTTAACAACAACAAGAGTCTCTTTATAAATTATAAAAATACCAGACTTATTTTCCATAGTCTCATGTTTTATGCATGACCCAAGTGTTATTTACTTCCTAGATACTCTCCTTCCCCTGACTTTCTACTATTGGTTGGTTGGTTATGTGCTGTGGAGTCGGTTCCTACTCATAGCAACAATTTATAGGGTTTCCCAGGCTGCTTTACAGGAGCAGAAAGCCTCATCTTTCTCCTGAAGAACAGCTAGTAGTTTCGAACTGCTGACCTTGAGGTTAGCAGCTCAATTTGTAAGCATTACACTACCAGAGCTCCTTTTTCTACTATTAGCTGTAGCCAATGTTGTCACCAAAAAGGAAATTTAAATTTCTCTTATCTTGTAAAAGAACTGTGAGGCGATTTTGCAAAGTATTATTAGATAACTTAAAGCATAGTTACAGATTTTAGGAGGCTTACAATGTAATTGAGCCTATTGAGCCTAAATAAATATACATGTAGCCCCAAGAAATGAGAAGAAGACTAAATGAGATAATAGTAAGTGATAAGGCATAGACTTTAAATACAATAGTTCAACAATCTATTAAGGCCTGTGGGTAGATTCACACACAGCATGGTCCAAATCCCCAAACCAATTACCATGTAGTCAATTTCAATTCATATCAAACCTACAGGAGAGAACAGAACTTGCAAAATTGTAATCTTTATGGGAAGGAGCTCTGGTCCTTGGTGGATTCAGCATAGGGCTGCTAACTGCCAAGCGGTTGATACAACCAACAAGCTGTTCCTGGAAATAAAGACTATCAACTGCCATAAAGAATTGTAATCTAAGGGTCAGTTCTACTCTGTCCTACAGGGTCACTATGAGTCAAGGTTGACTTAATGAAAGTGGGTAATCTTTATAGGAACAGACTTTCATCAGATCTTCTCCCTGTGGAGCCTCCATTTGGCTTGAATCACTGACCTTTCAGTAAACAACAGAGAACACAACCACTTTACCTTCAGAGGATGGTCACACCACAGGAATTCATGCAATTTACAATGTTGTTGTTAAGAGCCATATTGTTTTTCAACTCATGGTAACCCTGTAAAGGTTTGAACCACCTACTTTGCAGTTAGCACTCCAGTGCTAATTATCATTTGCAGAGAGTAGGGTGGGTTTGAACCACCTACTTTGCAGTTAGCACTCCAGTGCTTATCCTATAACATCACACTAGGACTCCAGATTTATAATTGTTATTGTTACTGTTAAGTGAAGTTAAATGGGTTCCAACTTACAGTGACCCCGTATAGGGTTTTCAAGGAGTAGCTGGTGAGTTCGAATCACCAACCCTGTGGTTCAAACTGACCTTATGGTCCAGGGCTTATCCTACAGCGCCACACCATGATTCCAGATTTATAACAGTGCATCAAATGTCAGGGAAAGGGGGCATGGAATGGAAACAGAAAAAGCTAGAAAGAGAGAAGAAATTACAGTAAAGTTTAGATAGAAAGAAGAGAAGAACCAGTAACAACTTTTGTCTACTATTTTTGTGCTTTCCCTGTGTCCTCCTGAGAGGTTTCATTTAAAAACAAGTGCAGAGTATCCGTTAGTAGAGATCATCAGGTAGTTTATTAACTTGGATATTTACTTAACTCTTTATACAATCTGCCACAGTGGAATTTTAAAGCCTTTGAATAATTAAGCAATGTTTATTTCTGAAAATCACTAGCACCTCTGAGGCAATTATAGAAAATTATTTTTGTGAAATGTCTGATTGAAACGCTTGGATTTCATTTTTTCAAAAGTGTAAAGTAACACCAGTAAAGTTACTCTTGTTATTGGAATGTTTGTTCTCCTAATATGGAGTCCGGAGTCCTGGTGTGGCACTGTGGGATAATGTACTAGACAGCCAGGTAGGTTTGAATCACAAAGTTGGCGGTTCAAACTCACCAGCCACTCCTTAGGAACCCTATACATGATAGCTATGAGTCAGAACCTTACACGAAGACACTTAACAACAACAACAACAACAGGGAGTCCTGGTGTGGTGATGTACTGAACCACAAGATCAGTTTGAATTGCAAGGTTGTTATGGGTCAGAACCAGCACTTAACAACCTGTTTGAACCTCAAGGTCTCGGGCCAAACTGACTTTGCAGTCCAGCGCATTAACCCGCAGCACCACACCGTGACTCCAAACTTAAGCACACAATATTGACCTTCTACCTGTTAGGACGTCCTTGGCAGCACCCACCAGGCCCGACGTTCACCTTCTGTTGGAGGTGGGGTCATATTCGTGGATAGGGCTGAACTTGGAAATCAGAAACCTGCTCCTGTCACTGCCCACCCCCGGGGGCCTGCACATAGGATGAGGTCCAGTTGTCTTACTCCCAGCGACTAGAACTGGGTGCTCCTACCGACCGACCGCAGGCTCTTTAATGTAGCAGCACAACTTCAAAGCACGTAGAGCATTGACCACACTAACTGGGTTCCTTTTTCCCCTCCCTTCCCCCACACTCCCTCTGGTACCTCCTGTCAGAATCCAGCTGCCTAGGATTCTGGCTGTCAGAACACTTAATTCAAGAGCCATGGTCCAGTAAAGCCCAGATGATAGAACTTTGGTACCTGAAGACAGGTGCCTACACCTAATCGGTGTAGACATGAGTCCTTGAGGGCTGGCTGATGACACCCATTTCCCAGGGCAGGGGTGGGATGCTACACAAGTATCTACACACAACCCAAGCTGATGGCTACTTTAGGAGCTTGGTCAAATTCAGCTCCAATTAAATATTACATTAAGGAACTTACAAGCATAAAATAATTATGCTTATTGGGTGGATATCCTGAAATGATTGGATGGATATCCGGATGGTTGTCATTTTAGCTCCCTAATTCTATTTTCATTTCAATAAGTAGTTTTCGTACTGTAACTTCTTGAAAAAGGAGAAGAAAGGAATGAATGAAAGACGAGTAGAAAAATAATTAAACAACAGTCTAAGGAGTTGGGGTTTTTTGTTTGTTTGTGTGTGTGTGTGTGTGTGTGTGTGTGTGTGTGTGTGTGAATTGAGTGATAGTTTACATGGGAGAATGCGCTGGCTTTACACCATCACTTCACACCATGGCTTACTTGCAATGATTACAATATACTTTGTGCATCGTCATTCAACAGTATTTGCTTCCATTCCCTCTGTTTTTTGTGTGTGATTTTTAACCAAAGGGCACATTCTGCCAGCACCCACTCCTTCTCTTTCCATGAGTCCAGAGTCCTCAGCTGCTCCCTCTTTCCATGTCCTCATCTCTGCCTCCATCTCTGGTGTCACGCTTCTCTGACTATGATTCCACACTCCACTTGTGTTCTTCTTCCTTGATGGTCCTTGGGTCCTCTGTTTCTGTACTGCAAGATTAACTACTTCCTCGTTTATGCCACAAAACTTCTACATTTATAGTGGTGACTCTCGCAATTAAGGACTTGGAATTTTTATTGTTTTTGTGAGCAGACTTATAAAATCATGTATTCCTTAGACTACTTATGGCTATTACATTTTTATCAGCCCATTGTATTTTACTTCTGATTATTTTTAGTCAATAATTTAGGCAAGGATTTATGAAGTCTACTATTTTTCAAAAGTCTAATTTTCATTTCTAACAAAGCTAGTACATGAGCAGAAAGAGTACATGAAACATATTGAAAAGAAGAGAGTAGGTTAGAGGAAACCTAATTTTCATATGTAAGTTCTGTCCCAAATTCCTATTCATTTCAATAATTTGCTTGCACTCACTAGTTTTCAGTTTGTTAATCTTTTTAATGTCTGTTCTGGAAATTAATTTATCCCAGCTCAGAACAACTTTATCATGTTACAATTTAATTAAAATTTTTATTGTGAATTGAGTGAAGTTTACAGAGCAGGTCATCAGTTTTACATTTAACATATCATATCCTTTGTTTCATCTCAATGATTGCAATCCCCTCAATGCAATATCAGTTAATCCTCTTCTTCCCTGTGATACTCGTTTCTATTCTACCTCCTTTCTCAACCCTTCTGAGTTTTGTCCTTATTTAAATGCTATCCTTTTGATCTTGAATAGTTAACCATTCCATGGTTTGCATATAACAACTAGTGTTGTTGTCCCCACTATATATCTACTGCTTGGCTGAAACTTGAGCCATGAGGGTGAATTCAGTTCTATACCTGAAAAGTGAACAGGGACACAGTCTAGGATTACTTCAGTCTCTTTCTGACTAGAAAGCCTAGTATGTTTTTATATTTTTCAGTTTTGTTCCATATTTTCTCCCACTTTATCCAGAACTTTCTAATGTGATCCCTTTCAGAATAGTTGGTAATGGTGTCCATTAACCATCTAGTTCTTCTGATTTTAAGGTCATGACGACTGGAAACTAGGATTCTTATGAGATCGCTGTTTCCCTTTAGTATTAATATTTTGTTTTAAAAAATAGTGAATTATTACAGGATATAATGGTCACTAAGAGTCAATACTGACTCGATGGCACCTAACAACAACAACAATAACTATAAAGTTAGAGAGGTAAAAGTCATGAAGTCAGAGGTACTTGTCTGGAGTCATCAGCACAAGTCCATTCTTTGGTTGAAAGATAAGGGAAATTGACTTTTTCTTTCCCAAGTATTGGATGTGAGGAAGTCTGGCCTTTGGAAAGGGTTTGCCTGAGAATGGAACCAGCACCAAATCAGCAAAGCTGAAAAATGAGCAACTAACGTGAACTTGGGCTCCTTTCATTTAAATCTATCCTTGAAATGTTCAGTCCTTAAGTTAATCCATTTTCTTTCCTCCCTTTCTCCCTCCCTTCCTCCCTCCCTCCCTCTATCGCTCCCTCTCTCCCTCTCTCTCTCTCTTTCTCTCTTTCTCTCTTTCTCTCTTTCTTTCTTTCTTTCTTCCCTTTTGTGCTATATTTCCCATGGATGGGTTTTCTGTTATTTATAACTGATAGTATCCTAATATCTTTACACATGATTATGAAGTATGCAAACAGTCAATCTGATTCCTGTGCATAGAATGAGGAATGTGTAAGGAACAAAAAGTCATACCCTTACAAGACCCTCACTCCT
This sequence comes from Chrysochloris asiatica, assembly GCF_000296735.1. Taxonomy (NCBI): domain Eukaryota; kingdom Metazoa; phylum Chordata; class Mammalia; order Afrosoricida; family Chrysochloridae; genus Chrysochloris; species Chrysochloris asiatica. The sequence goes on from NW_006408631.1 coordinate 8,684,293, forward strand.
TTATAGATTGCTTTCTATAACCCAGGCATCTGGACTTTCTGCCTAAATTATCTCAAGTCTGCTTTCAGGGCCTGCATAAGCCTCTTCCCTAGGTCTATCTGGCACTGGTGTGCATCCCCTTAGATATGACAGGAGGTTGCCAAGGGATGTTTACTGAAGGAAAAGGGAGGGGATTTGAATGTGCAAGTTTGGGTGTCTACATGCATGTATGAATATCTCACATGCTGACTGGAGGATGATGCTATGTGGAAAGGAAAAGAAGGAGGTGGAATGTGGGTACCTCTATGTATTTCTGCTATATTTATCCTGTCAAATACTTTCTTTGTTCAATCCAAATTTATATTTCTTCTGATTGTCATTGAGTAGTGATAAGGGCTTGGTGGAAAGAGCCATAGAACTATCTAGATTATGTGTTTAGGATTTTTCAAGGCCAGCTAGTTTCTCAGTACTGATTGACAACTTTCCTTCCCATGCATGACCTTCATTTACTCTTCAGAGGTACATTTTTAAACACTCTGTACCTTCTTGGTGGATGTCCCGTTTTCTACTTTCAGATCAGATAGTTTTTGATTTGATTTCTTTTCTCACCATACTATTATGTGTACCTTGCTTATTCTATTTTTCTCTGTCATAATTTCAAATCATTCTCAAGATCATTGGTTTTGATGTCATGTAGATGCATATTGGATTTATACCACTAACACTTAACAAGTTTGTGATTTCTGAGACTTACTTGATTTTTTTAAAGTTTTTATTTTGAGTTATGTGATAGTTTACATGGGAGAACATTAGTTTTACATTCATCCTATCGTATATCATTCCATTGCCATGATTACAATCCCCTTCATGCATCATCAAACAACTAAAGGGTACACCCAGCAAGCCTGCCCCCAGTCGCCAGCACACAGCCTCTCTCCTTCCCTGGGTCTAGAGTACCCAGCTGCTCCTTCTCTCCACACCATTATCTTTACATCCATCTCTGGTGTAACTGCTTCTCTGGGTAGGGTTCCACAACCTGCTCTTCTCCCTTGATGGTCCCAGAGCCTATTCAGCCCTATTCAGACAGATTGGAAACCACTCAGTGGAAATTCTACCTTCCCCTGTACCCTCTGGATCTAGGCTCCCTCTTGTAAGTGTATAAGCCAGTCACTTCATGCCTTTCTTGCCCCCTCCCTCTCATTTTAGGTAGCCAATGTCTAAGTTGCCCATCCCTGTCAACCCTGTATATGGAGGGGGTGGGAATTATCCTCGCTGTAAAGATTTGTTCCCTCTTTTGGGCTACTACATTCATAGGTATAGGTCAAGTTCAAGAAATTGTATCATATTACTCTTTTTTTTCCCCCACTTCTTTCTTCTTCTAGTCGAGTTCTGATTATCCAGCCACTGAAGCTAGGTTAAATGCATATTATTGCAAGTGTGGGTGTTCTTGTGCATATGACCTCACTTCTTATCAGCAGGACACTTCTCTCTCCTCTCTAGTACTCTGTGGCCATGTCACTGTCTCTGAGCCCAGGAGTCCCCAGGTCTTGCCATACTGCTGGACAACCAGGTCTCCACCAGGTTTCATAGAAGTCTATTGAATGTGGTCGGACATAACTCACAACTTCACTGCTGTTTTTACCCCACTTCTCTTTATCGGTGACCAACGTGGTCAGTACTAATGTACGTGTCTACTCACATATTCCCCTTGAGTCTCAGTGGGTTCAAAGTACTAGATTTCTTGCTTGTGCTATATATGCCATTGTCAATAAACCTTCAAACTTTAAAAATATTCCTATGTAACTAGTTCAGAGTTTTGGCACTGTCTCCTGAACCTGTTTCAACTGGTATTCTGTGTTATTGCTGACAGAAATCTTCACTGCACTTCTATCTTATCCGCCATCAATCCCCGCCTTTTACTTGATTTTTTAATGCTAATTTGCTCCTATAGGTATATGATAGAGTTCATACAGTTCATAACTAATTACCAAGTGATAGAAAATTTAAAGAGCAAATACATCTAAAGTTGCTAACAAAAGAGTTGACACATTCAGAAATCCTTAATAATTACCAAAAATCTCAATAAAAACTTCATACCTTACAGTACCAACATTCAATTGGATCAAGTATAGCCCTGCTTAGGACTAATGCCTAACTTTTAAGTGCCTTCTTCAAATGCTCGGAATTACCCCCTTGTATGCCTGGGACCAGCTGAGGTTGACAGTATCATCTGAGTGAAACTCTAAGGTCCAGAGCTGGTCCTGTATGAATCCTGGTTGTCAGTAGCACTAACCTCAACTTTTTCTAAGATTCTTACTAGTGTCTTGAACTAGCAAGTTTGTATTGAACCCTGGGCCAATTTCCTATTTCTTCTCCTTCTAGACATTTCCTGGCCCTCTATCTAACATACAGAGTTGGTCAGACATTGTAAGGAACTCTGGCACTCATGGCTTTATGGTCTTGTGGCCAGATCTTAGTTCCAGGAGGTTGTAGTAATGGGTGGTGGTGGTGGTTATGTGCCGTGGAGTCGGTTCTGACTCATAGCGACCCTGTATAGGGTTTCCGAGGCTGCAAATATTTATGGGAGCAGAAAGCCTCATCTTTCTCCCATGGAACAGCTGGTAGTTTCGAACTGCTGACCTTAAGGTTCGCAGCCCAATTTGTAACCACTATGCTACCAGAGCTCCTTGTAGCAATGGGTAGATTCCTCTTAAATCAAAGGTTAAAATTTAGACCAATTTCTAGCTCAAGGGAATAAGGTTACTACAGCAAATGATTTAGATCAGCCATAATATATTATCTGGATATGAGAGGAATCTAGCTTTCTTCTTCCTGCCCTACTGACACTTTCTTTAAAAAAAAAAAAAATCAAGATTCTATTAGCACTGAAAGAAGGGAGCAAAGGATACTAGGAGTATAGTAGAGTCTGACACATTTAGCAACATGAAAATTAACTCAAGATAAAATTATGCAATACAAGAAAAAATAGTGAGCATTTTTTCTCACCTATTTTGTCAAAAAACATTGATAAAATATGCTGGCATACTGCTCTGGTAGAGTAGTGGTTACAAATAGAGCTGCTAACCTCAGGGTCAGCAGTTCGAAACTACCAGCTGTTCCATGGAAGAAAGATGAGGTTTTCTGCTCCTGTAAAGATTTACAGCCTCGGAAATCCTGTGCAGGGTCACTATGAGTCGGAACAGACTCCACGGCACATAACGACAACAACAATACTGAATTATTTTCTGCAAAAAATCTTCCTTGTGTTTGTTTCATAAAATGAATTAATGAATAAACAAATAACTTTATAGAAGGGATTTATTACTGTATTTTATACAAATAATGAGCACATTACACAGTTTTTATAAACTGAGCAATCCCCTTATGTATTATTTTCCTATACGCACTGTGTTACATATGTGTACACACTGTATTCAAACATATATTTTAACTGGTAATTAAAACATAAGGTTCTTTTATGTTTAACATTTCTTAATATTGTTATTTTAAGTGTTATAAAGTGGATTCCAACCCACAGCAGTCCTATGTACAATAGAGCAAAGCCAAAGCACCACCTGGTCCTATGCCATCCTCATAAGTACTGCTACGCTTGAGCACATTGCTGCTGCCATTGTCAAACCATCTTGCTGGGGGTCTCTCTCTCTTATTTGCTGATCCTCTACTTTAATAAGCATGATGTCCTTCTCCAGGGACTGATCCCTCTTGATAGTATGTCTGAAATATGAGAGACAAAGTCTGGCCATCTAGGTTTCTAAGGGACATTCTGGTTGTACTTCATAACTCAAATGCATCAATTCTTCTACAGTATTACTTATTCTCTGCCCAACTTTCACATATATATTTTTAATATTAGCATAGTCTCATTTATGATACTTTTTTGCTTATTCTGGATCCTACATCTCGATTGTCATCATATGATCTCCAATTCTTTGAACTTGAAACAGTGTCTGCTCTATTGTCTACTGATCTTGGAATTGATGAGTTTCTGCAGTCTGTGAGCCAACAGTCTGCCACCTTACCTTCCATTCTTGGATTCATCAGCTTCTGCAGCTTCTCTAGCCTCACATCTGACTCATGGATTTGGGACTTGCCAGCCTCTATAACTGCACGATTATTTTCTGGAGGAAAATCTATATATACATTTAGGAGAAGTACACAAAGTTCATGGAAAAGAGATAATGAAAAATTTCCATGGACTTTTTGAAGACCTTCCCCCCTTTGGGTTGCTAACCATAAGATCAGCAGTTCAAATACACCAGCCACAACATATGAGAGAGAAGAGGCTTTCTGTTCCAATATAGCCTTGAAACCACATGTAGTGTCACTATGATAGCACATAGCAGCAGCAGCAGCAGTAGCTGTTTATCTGTGTTTTTTGACATGGATATTGCTTTTAGGGTTTTAAACAATTTCTATCCTAGATCAAGATTATAGAGGAATTCTGCCATATTTTCTTCAAAAAGGGTCAAAGTTTGGTTTTTACATTTAGTTTCTTTAATTCAAGTAGTACAATGACCTATTTTGGAGCCTTTTACTTTGGAAGTTACTATGAACACAAAATCAATGCCCTGTGGTAGCAATCTTCTGAGGGAGCAATCTTTAGCATCTAACTGATTTTGAGTCAAAAAAATTGCAGCTCTTTGCTATCAATTTTCTCCTTTCTTTTCCAGGTCAACTTCACAAGGGAATGCTAACTTCCTGAGCACTTGGTTATTGTTTAAATGCTTAAACCTATAAAGTTTCTCTTCATTAATTTTGTTGAGTAACGATTATTAGGATAGGTCCTTCATGCTCTCATGGAAATACATACCCTTCCAAAGAAGATTTTTTTTTTTTTCCAGAAATTCTCAGGGTTATTTTCTGCTCTTGCATATAATGTGACCTGATAATTTCATTTACCAAACATAGATAGAGAAAGAAAAGGCACTAGTTTAACTACTGGAGTCCTGGTATGATGCTCTATGATAAGCACCCGACTGCAAGGTTGGTTTAAATCATAAGGTAAACAGTTCAAACCCTTTACAGGGTTGCTTTGAGTTGGAATCAATTTGACGGCACTTAACAACAACACCACCAACAACAGTGTAACTGCTAGGTTTAAATAAGGTGCTTTATTCTACAATCCATCATCACTTTTTCAAGGGTCATTATGTTTTGCTTGTATTCAATCTAAATTTTAATAGCTTTTATTTTCTAATTTTATCTTCAAAATCTAAAAATATTCATGTGGAAAAATTATCTTAATAATGGTGCTGAGTTTCTTCTTTATAACTCAACCAAACTACAGATGTATGAGTGTGAGCCCCTACCGCACTATGACGTTTTACTATTCCTTCCTACTAACCAATAGCCTGTACTGGACTTCTCTATATTCTCTCAATAACTGTCACCATCTAAGAGGTCCTCATATGTCAAAGTGTTTTATGATGTGACAATGGAGGTTTATAGGTGTGGATACCCTGCTTGTTCACTATCTGGCCCCAATTATCATGCAGGAACTTGGTAGGGAAATCTAGACTAAAGGCTATACTTCTAGAAAGGAGAGCAGAAGATAGGAAAATGAGTGTTTAAAGTTCTTCCATCATAATGTGGGATAAGAGAGAGGTGGGGAGAGGCTCTGTCTTATGAGTAATAAAAGGGTTCCAATGCCAGCAGTGCTTACATAGGAAATCACACTGATTCTTGATAGAGTCTAAAAGTGTGAACGAAGCCTTTGTTGGTTAGAAAATATTCTAGGTTGCTATCTGAGATGTTGTACTAAGATCCTTGATTTTGTCCAATTTCTAGTCATAGAGTGGTGTTTAGGAAAAATTCACATATCTGTTGATTTGATTCACTCTATGAACCAGAGCCACTTTGCTTAGGGTCAAAAAGCTGATTGGAAATTCAGAGGGCTCAAATTTTGATTATTGAAGTTGCCAGTTCAGCCTTATTAAAACGCACTATGATTTGTGCTCCAGGAGTAGTGAATAAAAAGAGAGTTGAAAAGGACCATACCATTTTGGAACTTACTCTTTCTGTTAAGTGCTGTCGAGTGGGTACCTACTAATAGTGACTGTACATAGGGTTTCCAAGTACTGGCTGTTGGGTTTGAACAGTCAATCTTGCAGTCATCCATCCAGTGCTTAGTTGCTATTGTTGTTAAGTGCTTACTTGTTGTTTTTATGTGCCCTTGAGTTGATTCCGACCCATAGTGACCCTGTATAGGGTTTCCAAGGATCAGCTGGTAAGCTTGAACCGCCAACCTTGCAGTTCAAATGGCTTTGCAGTCTGGTGCATTAACCCATAGTGTGAGGCTCTGAAATGACAGAAGAGGAGACTTGAGGAAGGAACTTCATAAAAATTCTCAACTCTTTTCAATCAAATGAGGAAAATATCAAGAACTATAGAGAAAATGAACCAAAGATGAGAATCATTGAGATAAATACAGCAGCTAAATTTGCAGTGCATTACAGATTGTTTTTTATAAATCACAGAGAGAGAAAACGTTCAATTCAGGACTAGCTGCTATGCAAAGTATTTGTTTTGAAATTGATATCTAAGTACATTTTGGGCTCACTTTACATTCTTCCCATCCTATATATCTCTTACAATTCAATGTCAGTTATTAAATTCCAGAAATAGAGAAGAAAAAATATATTGAAAATACTTGTAAGGCAATTTCATAAAGAATTCAAAAAGAATCATAGACAAAAATGCTGTACCTCAAGAGGCATAGTAGAAATGGAAGCTGTCTTCTTAATTGGCCTATAGAACTCTTTTAGGACTCAGGGAACCTTCTGGAAATGTAGATAAAAGGCATTTCATTCTATTATGGCTTCTGTGAGAGTCTATTTGATAAGATGATAATAGTTACAGAAAAGACAAAATGTCTTCTTTTTTAAAATATAAAGCAAACTAAAATTGAACTGAACAACAACCTGATTCTCAGAATGTAAATGCTTAGTCATGTTCAAAATAATTCCTATTGGAATAAAAATATTGATAATGATCCCATATATGAATCTTTGGAAGAATTCAGTTCATAAAATAATACAATAAATTGGTATTTTGAACAATGAAAGAAAAATTTTAAATATCGATAGGGCTCAATTTTCTATGAATCCATTGAAAGGATAAAGAAAAAAATTGTTTAACCACGTGGGCAGCATATTGTGAGTTTATACAAGGCTTTAATGGAAACAAATGGAAAAAGTAAAAATGAAAAAATGAAGTGTGTACTAGAATAATTATTCATGTAAATTACCTAAAATAAAGTTGTATAGATGCATTTGTGATGATATATTTTTGTACTAATAATTGTGAAGATTTATAATATACAGTAAAGATGTAGTAATTATGTTGCTGTAAGGTGATATTGAGTTGGTTCCAACTTATAGAAACTCTATGCACAACAAAAACAAAACATTTCCTGGTCCTGTGGCATCCTCACAATTGTTATCACCTTTGAGCCCATTGTTGCTGCCACTGTGTCAATCCATCATGTTGGACGGTTTCCTTTTTTTCTGCTGACCCTCCACTCTTCCCAGCATGATGTCTTCCCCTAGTAACCGGTCCCTCTTGATAACATGTCCAAAGAACAAGAGACCAAGTCTCGCCGTTCTTGCTTCTAAGAAACACTCTGACGGTACTTCCAAGAAAGATTTATTTGTTTTCTGGCATTCCATGGTACAGTTCAGTATTATTTTCCACCACCATAATTCAAATGCATGGATTCTTCTACAGTCTTCTTTATTCATTGTTCAGCTTTCATATATATATAAGCTGATTGAAAACACCAGGGCTGGGTCACTTCCAACTGAGTCCTTATACTGACATCTTTGTTCTAGAGGTTTTTTGCAGCAGATTTGTTTAATGGAACACACTGTTGTTTAATGTTTTGACTGTTGCTTCCAAGAGCATTGATTGTGGATTCAAGCAAATCGAAGCTTTTGACAACTCCAAATTTTTCCAAATTTTTAATGATATTTTATATTGATCCAGTTGTAAGAATTTTTGTTTTCCTTACACGAAGTTCAATCTATAATGAAGGCTATTGTCTCTCATCTTCATCAGTATTACAAGTCCTTTTTGCTATCTCAGGTTGTTCATGACTCTCTCCAAACCTTGCACTATGCTCTTCTTCATATAATCCAGCTTCTGAAATTAGTTGTTCAGGATACAGTTTGAATAAATAAAGTTGAAAGATACCACCCTGATACACAATTTTCTTAATTTTAAACCATTCAGTATCCCTTTGTTCTCTTAAAACTACTGCCTCTTAGTCTATGTGCAGATTCATCATGAACAAAATTAAGAACTCTGGAATATTCTTTCCCAAGTTACCCATAATTTGTTATTATCCAGACAGCCAAATACCTTTTCAAAGTCAATGAAATGCAAGTAAACATCTTTCTGGTATTTTCTATTAGCCAAGATCCATCTGATGTCAAGAGAAGAAAAAAAGGCTGAGACGAGAACTTTGAGCAGCAGCGAGACGTGTAGTGTGGAGCTCCAACAACAACACGGAATACTGAGCCACAAGGCTGTTTGGCTGCAAGTTGCGGAAAGCCTCATCTCTCTC
>NW_006408631.1:8696325-8738767 GCF_000296735.1 Chrysochloris asiatica
GAAGGATGTCATGCTGGGTAGGGTGGAGGGTCAGAGAAAAAGAGGAAGACCCCCAATGAGATGGATCAGCCAGGTGGCATCATTGATGGACTCGGGTGTGGCAGCGGTAGTGAGGTTGGCCCAGGATCCGACATTGTTTTGGTCTGCTGTGCATGGGGTCGCTATGAGTCGGTTCCAACTCGATGGCACCTGACAACAACAACAACATCTGATGTCAGCAACTATATTCCTAGTTACACATCTCCTTTAAAACTGGCTTGATTTCTGGCAGCTCCCTGTTGATGTACTGCTGCAATCATTTTCAAATCATCTTCAGCAAAATTTTATTTAAATGTAATATTACTGACATTGTTCAGTGTTTTCTGCATTCTGTGGGGTCACGTTTCTTTGGAATGGACACAAATATTAGTCTCTGCCAATCAGTTTGCCAGGTTGTTGTCTTCCAAATTTCTTGACATAGATGAGTGAGTGCCTCTAGCACTGCATTACTTTGTTGAAATGTTTCAATTTGTATGCCATCAATTCCTGGAGCCTTGTTTTTGCCAATGTCTTCAGTACTGCTTGGACTTCTTCCTTCAGAACCATCTGTTCTTGATCATATGCTTCATATTGAAATAATTGAACATCGACTAATTCTTTTTGGTACAATTACTCTTTGTATTCCTTCCATCTTGTTTTGCTGTTTCCAGCGTCGTTCAATAGTTTGCCCATAAAATCTTTCAATATTACAATCTATGCTTCCAATTTTCGTCAGTACTTTCAATTTGAGAAATTCTTAGTGTGTTCTTCTCTTTTGGTTTTCCAACTTTAGGTCTTTGTGCATTTCATTATAATATGTGATTTTGTCTTCTCAAGCTGCCCTTTGAATTTTTCTGTCCAGTCCTCTTACTTCCTCATTTCTGTAGGTCACTTTAACTTTGCTATGCACAGCAGAATGAAACACTGCCTGGTCTTCTGCCATTTTTACAACTGTTGCTATGTTTTTCTGCCCATTTTTCTGCCACTGTATCTGTCAGTGTATCTTGCAGGGGATCTGCATCTTTTCATTAACCCTCCACTTTACTCAATATGTTGTCTTTCTCCAGGGACTGGTCCCTCCAGACAGACAGCATGTCCAAAGAACCAGAGACTAAGTATCACTTTCCTTGCCTCTATGGAATATTCTGGCTATACTTTCTCCAAGTCAGTTCTTCTGGCAATCTATGATACTTCGGTAGTCTTTGCCAACACCATAATTTAAATGGATTGATTCTTTTCCAGCCTTCTTATTCATTGTCAAAATATCCCATGCAAATGAGGCAATTGAAAATACTCATGGCCCAAGTCAGGTGTACCTTAGTCCTCAAATTTGCATACTTGTTTTTGAACACTTTATAGTAGTCTTTACAACAGATTTGCCTAATGAAATATGTCATTTGTTTCTTTACTGTTACTTCCAGTGAGTGCTGATTTTAGTTACAAGCAAAATGAAGCCTTTGACAACTTCAATTTATTGGTCCAGTTGTGAAGATTTTGCTTTTCTTTACGTTGAGGTACAATCCATACTGAAGGTTGTAGTCTTTTATCTTCATCAGTAGGTATTTTAAGTCATTAAGTATTTTAATAATAATCTAACAACTAATGTTTATGAAATATATGTATTAATTAAGAATACCATTCTTGGCAATCATTGCGTTTTAGCTTATTATACATATAAACTCAAACTGTATAATTACTATTTACTGGATACCTCATAGTTCAAGATTTTCTGGCATTCTTATAGTCAACTACCTTCAAGTTATTAGAATTAGAAGTTTTTAGTCAGCAATATAAACCAAATAAATTTTTTAAAGTTGCTTTATAAGGGAAGGGTGATAACCAGCTGAATATTCTAACAAAATATTCATGAGTTTATATTATATTTTAAATGATTGAATCTATCTGGAAATTATTAGTCAGAAAATAAACTTAAACTTTCTTTCATTTGTAAGAAATAGTTTTCCTTTAATAGCCAAGGGATTTAAAAATTGTAAGACCATACAATGAAAACATTAGGTTTCAACTTAAATAAAATGAAGTCTAAAAAATACATCATTTATAACAATTTCACAACTGCAATAACTACTTTGTAGAGCTATGAAAAATTTATATATGAAGAAATAGCAGTTTCTCTAGAGGAAAATGGAGATTATACAAACATTTTTAAAATGTAATAAATAATTTGATTTCAGAAACAGAATAACTAAGCCTATTTATTGTCTACCTAATAACTGGAGCATGTTGTTGATAGATGTCATTCAGTTGGTTCTAATTTATAGTGACCTTATGAACAACAGAAAAAAACATTGCCTAGTACTGTCCCACCTCCACAATTGTTGTTACGTTTGAGCCAATTGCTGTGGCAGCACTGTGTCAGTCTATCTCTCATGGGGTCTTCTTATTTTTTGCTGATTCTCCACATTAGCAGGTATATTTTCCTTCTCCAGTGACTGGTCTTCCCTGCTAACATATCCTAAGTATGAAGGACCAATTCTCACCATCATGACTTTTAAGGAGCATTCTGACTATACTTCCAATACTAAAAATCTGTTTGTTCTTCTGGCAGTTAATGGTACTTTTAGTATTCTTCTCTAACACCATAATTCAATTGCATAGATTCTCCTATGATATTACTTATTCATTGTCCAACTTTCACATGCATATGAAGCGATTGAAAATACCATGACTTGGGTCACACACATTTTGAGAGATGCCTTTTACAGTAGTTTTGTCTAATGCAATTGTCATTTGATTTCTTGACTGCTACTTCCATGAATGTTGATTGTAGATACTAGAAAAATGAAGTCTTTGACAACATCAACTACTCTCCATTTACTATGATATTCTTTTTTGGTTCAGATGTGAGGATTTTTGTTTTCTTTACACTGAGATTAAGTCTATACTGAAGTCTGTAGTCTTTGATCTTCATCAGTAAGGATTTCAAATCCTCTTCACTTCCATCAAGCAAGGTTGTGTCATCTGCATATTGCAGGTTGTTAACGAATCTTCCTCCAATCCTGATACCAATCTCTTCTTCATATAATCCAGCTTCTTGAATTATTTGCTCAGCATACAATTAAATAAATATGTTGAAAGGGTACAACTTGACTCAAATCTTTCCTAATTTTAAACCATTCAGTATCCCCTACTTCTATTTTAACAACTGCCTCTTGGTCTACGTACAGGTTCCTCAGAACACAGTCAAGTGTTCCAGAATATCTAGTCTTGGCAATTTTATCCATAGTTAGTTATGATCCACATAGACGAAAGCCTTTGCATAGTCAATAAACACAATTAAACATCTTTCAGGTATTTTTTCCTTTCAATCAAAATCCATCTGATGTCAACAATGATATCCCTCATTTCACATCCCTTTCTGAATACTGCTCGAATTTCTAGCAATGTGCTCTTGCAACTGTTTTTTAATTATCTTAAGCAAACTTTTACTTTCATGTGATAATGATATTGCTGGGTAATTTCTGCATAGGATAAACTTTTTACAGAATAAATTACTATGCAGTAAGAAAAACAAACTTTTGTCTTTCAGACTTTGTTTTGACATCCAAATCTAGATATAAAGATAGTGATATGGCAAGTAGCTTTTATTCTCTGGTATTCAACAATTGTTGTTTGTAGTTAAGTGCCTCGTAGTGTTCCTTTGTAGCATTTCTAAGGAGTGGCTGGTGAGTTCGAACTGCCAACCTTGAGGTTCAAAGTCACCTTCAGGTCCAGTGTATTATCTCACAGCACCACACCAGGACTCCAACAATTAGTTGAAGGTAATATAATACGGAATTGTAGCTTTCAGTGTTCTAATATAATGTTAGAATTCTAAGTTAGATGCTAAGATAGTACTTTCATATAAGATAAACTATAAAAAAGGATAAATACTGCCAAATTGTTTCCCTTGAGTATCACAGGGTAGAAAACCAAATAAATTTACAATTTGTTCTTTGTGGGGGGAAAAATATTACCAGTAAAAAAGAAGAAACACAAATATAATTAGTAGAAAAATTAAAATTACTCTGAAATAATATATAACTCTGGTAGCGTAGTGGTTACGAATCGGGCTGAGAACCTTCAGGTCAGCAGTTCGAAACTACCAGCTGTTCCGTGAGAGAAAGATGAGGCTTTCTGCTCCCTTAAAGATTTACAGCCTCAGAAACCCTGTGCAGGGTTGCTATGAGTCGGAACCGACTCCAAGGCACATAACAACAACAACTAAATATATATATGTATATATATATATATATAATATATATATGCATTCACACACACATATATATGTATGTATATATTGATCTCCTGGTATAGTGCTATAGGATAAGTGCTTGACTGTAAGGTCAGTTTGAACCACAAGTTCAGTGGTTCAAACTCACCAGCCACTCCTCAGAAACCCTATCCAGGGTCACTATGTGTCAGAACTGACTTAATGACACTTAACAATAACATATATATATTGTTTTGTTATAATGCAGTCCAGCACATCAACCCACAGTGCCACACTATATAATAATGCACTGGACCAGAAGGTCAGTTTGAACCACAAGGTCAAAGTTTCACACCCAGCAGCCCCTCTTAGAAAACCCTAGATAGGGTTACTATGAGTTGAAACTAACTACAGCAGTTAACCACAGAATTGAAACAGATGCATAAAAAGTTCCTTTTCCAAATAAGGGGTAAATTAATTTCTCAGTCTCTTTCAATGATAACAACTAAAATGCCACATAAATTAAGATTTAAAATCTCAAGTGAATAAACAAGAATAAACAAGCCACAATACATTTGAATACAGCTGTCTTAATAGCTACTGAAACAAGTGACTTTTGAAAAACCAGAATAATTGAACTTAGCTTTCTATAGCCTTTTGGGCATCAAAAGAGTCCAATGCAGTTTAAGTGGTTAATCACTTACCTACTAACCAAAAGGCTAACAACATGAACTCACCAAGAGGAGCTTGTAAGAAACACAGGGAGATCTTCTGAAAGATCAGCTATTGAAGCAGTTCTTATATGGAGCAGTTCCACTTTAAAATACATTGGGTCTCCTCGAGTCAGAATTGACCAACATCAATTAGTTTGAGTTTGGGGGCATTGAGAACGGAAATCAAAGTTTTGGCGCATTCATGATTGAAAGTTGAAAGAAAATGTATTAGACAATTTCTGTCTCACCAACTTCAAGGCAACATTTAAAAAATTTTTTAAATTCATTTTGTTATTGTTGAAGATATAATCAGTAGAACACAAATTCATTAAAGAGTTTCAACATATGAAATTCTGTGACATTAATTACATTCTTGGAGTTGTGAAGTTATTTTCACCCTTCTTTTCTGAGCTGTTTCTCTCCCATTAATATAAACTCTCTTTCTTCTAAAGTTTCTATCTAATTATTCGAGTTGATATTGTCAACTACATTGCAAGGTCAGTTTGAACTGCAAGATCAGCAGTTTAAATTCACCTGCCACTGCTTGGAAACCCTATCCAGGGTTTATGAGTTGGAACTGACTTGACAGCATTTTTACTTGCCAAAAACAAAGTTAGTTCTTAAAAGAGCGTAATGCTCAAGACAGACGTTCTTACCAGTTAAGCTAAAATATTATTTTGTTTTAAGAAGACATGGCTGTTTTTGCTGTTAGGTGCACTCCAGTTAGCTACAAATAATAGTGATCTTATGGACAATGGAAAAAAATACTGCCCAGTCCTGCACCAACCTCACAATTGTTACTATATTCGAGCCCATTGCTGCTGACACAATGCCAATCCTTTTCATTTTTTGGGGGGGGGGTGGGGAGGGTGGTCTTCTTCTTTTTAGTTGATCCTCCAATTACCAACTGTAATGTCTGTCTACAAAGACTTGTCCCTTATAATATGTCCAAAATCTGAGAGAAAAGATCTGGCCATCCTGGCTTCCAAGGAGCATGCTGGCTGTACTTCTTACATCCCAGAATTATTGTACTTTTGATGGTCACTGGTACTTCTAATATTATTCTCCTACACCATAACTCAAATGCATCAATTCTACAGTTTACTTTATTAACAATCCAAATTTCACATGCATAGGAGGTAATTGAAAATACCATGGCTTGCATAAGGCGCACCTTAGTCCTCAAAGTGACATCTTTGCTCCTGAACATGTTAAAGTGGACTAGTGTAGCAGATTTGACTAATGTAGTATGTCTGATTTCTTGACTACTGCTTCCACCAATGTTTGTGGTTGATCCAAACAAAATGAAGTGTTTGTGACAAGTTCATTCATTTCCCCATTTTTATAGATGTTATTTATTAATCCAGTGGTGAGGATTTTTGTTTTCTTTACTTTAAGGTGCAACCCATACTGAAAGCTGTGGTTTTTGATCTTCATCAGTAAGTATTTTAAGTCCTCTTCACTTTCAGTAAGCAAGATTGTATCATCTGCATATCACAGGGTTGTTCTGAGGGTTCCTTA
The DNA here is from genome assembly GCF_000296735.1 of Chrysochloris asiatica. Taxonomy (NCBI): domain Eukaryota; kingdom Metazoa; phylum Chordata; class Mammalia; order Afrosoricida; family Chrysochloridae; genus Chrysochloris; species Chrysochloris asiatica. Next base: position 8,702,788 of record NW_006408631.1, read on the forward strand.
AACCCAGATGCCAGATTTTTCTTCATTTAATTCAGCTTCTCAAATTATTTGCTCAGCATACAGGTTGAGTAAGTATAGTGAAAGAATACAACCCTGGCACACACTTTTGCTAATTTTAAACCATTCAGTGTTACTTTGTTCTGTTTAAACAGCTGCCTCTTGATCTCTGTAGAGGTTCCTCATGACCATGATTAAGTGTTCTGAATACACATTCTCTGCAATTTTGTTGATAGCTTATGATTCAAACAATCGAAAGCCTTTGCAGGGTCAATAAAGCACAAGTAAACATCTTTCTGGTATTCTCTGCTTTCAACCAAGATCCATCTGATGACAGCAAAAACATCCCTTACTCCACATCCTCTTATGAATATGGCTTGAACTTCTCAAAGTTTCCCTGTCAATGTACTATTGCAGCCATTTGGGGATTATTAGTTTTTTTTAATGTTTTATTGTGAATTATATGATAGTTTACATGGGTGAACATTAGTTATACATTCATTCTATCATATATCGTTTCACTGCCATGGTTACAATCCCCTCCATGCATCATCAACCAACCAAAGGGTATACCCTGTAAGCTTGCCCCCTACACTACCCACCTCCCCCAGTCTTCAGCACACAGTCGCTCTCTGTCTCTGGATCTAAAGTCCCCAGCTGCTCCATCGCTCCACATCATTGCCTCTGCCTCCATCTCAGGCATCACTGCTTCTCTGGGTAGGGTGCCGCTCTCGTCTCTTCTCTATTGATGGTCCCAGGGACCTCCGTCCCTAGACTGGAAAGTTAATCACTCCCTTCCTTGCTATAAAACATCTACCTTTACATTTCCAACCCTCACAATCAGTCCTGATAACAATTATTCACTATTGTATCACAAGAGACCCATCTGCATTCCATCAGCTCTGCCTAGACAGATTGGATACTACTCACTGGAGATTCTGCCTTCCTCCAGGCTCCCTGGTTCTAGGTTCCCTCTTGAAAGCTTGTAAGCCAGTCACTTCTTGCCTTTGTAGTCCCCCCACCCCCATTTCGAGTAGCCAATGTCCAAGTTGCCCATCCCTGTCTAATCTGTGTGTGGAGGGGGTGGGAATGATTCTTGTTGTAAGGATTTGTTTCCTCTTTTGAGCTACTGCTTCCATAGGTGTAGGTCAAGTTCATCAAATTGTATCAGATTACTCTTTTTTTCCTCTTTTTTCTTCTTCTGGTTGAGCTCTGATCATCCAGTCATTGAAGCCAGGTCAAGTGGGTATTATCTGCAAGTGTGGGTGTTCTTGTGCATATGCCCTCTCTTTTTATCAGCTGAATGTTTCACTCTCCACATTGTAAGGCTTAGCTCACCGCTTCACTGCTGTTTTTCCCTCACTTCCCGTTATCAGTGATGAGCGTGGACACCAATCACAGTGTGTATTCCCATTGAGTCTTATTCTTGGAAGGGGGTTTACGCTGAGGGGACCCGACCACTTGCCTTGATGTTTCCTGGGCAAGCAACTGGTTTGTTCTTATAGTAACAAGCCTCTATTGTTTTGTATTTTTCCTGTGGATCTTTCTTTCAAGAAGTATCTTCTGTTCTTCTAGCTGCTTGGGGATTATTTTTGTAAAATTTTACTTGCATGAGATACTAATGATGCTGCCCAATGATTTCTGCATTTCATTGGGTCACCTCTCTTTGGAATGGGCACAAATATGGATCTCTTACAACTAGTTGACCAGGTAGTTGTCTTCCAAATTCTTGCCATGGATGAGTGAGTGACTCCATTGCTGCATCAGCTTGTTGAAATTTTTCAATTTGTAGTCCATCAATTATAGGAGCCTTGTTCTTTACCAATGTCTTCAATACACCTTGGAATTCTTCCTTCAGTATTATTGACTCTTGAAAATACGCTGCTTGACAATATGTTAAATCTTGAAATGATTGACCATTTATTTTTGGTACATTGATTCTGTGTATCCCTTCCATCTTCTTTTGATGCTTTCTGCATTATTCAGTATTTTAAGTCAAAGTTTGGATTATTTCTTTGGTTCTTACAGTTTGAGAAATGCTGAGTGAATTCTTCCTTTTTGGTTTTCTAATTCAAGATTTTTGCACATTTCATTATAATATTTGGCATTGTCTTCTCAAGCTGACCTTGAAAATTTCTATTCAGCTTATTTATTTCTTTCTTACATTTGCTTTAGCATATATACACTGGAAAACTAGTTTCAGAATCCCTTATGACTTCCATGTTGGTCTTTTTCTTCTTTTTTCTCTTCTTAATGACCTTTTGATTTCTTCCTGTAAAATGTTTTTGATGCCAGTCCACAAAAATTCTGGTGTTTGGTCTTCAGTCCTTAGTGTCTAATTAATCAAATCTATTCTACATTCGTCTGTCGGTTTGACATATTGTGGAGGCTTGTGAGTTGCTGTGATTCTGGAAGCTATGCCACAGGTCTTTTAAATACCAGCAGAGTCACCCATGGTGGACAAGTTTCAGAAGGGCTTCCTGATGAAGACAGACTAGTAAGAAGGAGAGACTACTTCCAAACATTTAGTCACTGAAAACCTTATGAATAGCAGAGAAACACTGTCAGATATAGTGCCAGAAAATGAGTCCCTCAGGTTGGAAGGCACTCAAAAAGTGAAGTTGACCATGATAATGCAAATGGAGTAAAGCCTGTGGGAGTAAAGCTCTTAGGACCTTCATTGGCTGATGGGGCACAACTCAAAATGAAGAGAAACAGTTGTAAACATCCATTAATAATCAGAACATGGAATGCACAAAGTATGAATCTAGGAAAAATGAAAATTGTGAAAAATAAAATGGAAAAATAAACATCGATATCTTTGGCGTTGTTGTTGTTAGGTGCCATCAAGTTAGTACTGACTCATAGTGACATTATGCACTGCAGGATGAAACACTGCCCGATCCTGGGCCACCTCACTATCGTTGCCACGCTTGAGTTGACTGATGCCACCACTTCGCTAATCCATCTCGTGGGGGATCTTCCTCTTTTTCCCTGACCCTCCACCTTACCAAACATGATATCCTTCTCCAGCGAATGGTCCCTCCTGACAATATGTCTGAAGTATGAGCGACCAAGTTTGGCTATCCTGGTCTCCAAGGAGCACTCTGGTTGCACTTCTTCCAACACAGATCTATTTGTTCTTTGGGCAACCCATGGGACTTTCAATATTCTCCTCCAACACCATAACTCAAAAGCATCAATTCTTCTACGGTCTTCCTTATTCAGTGTCCAGGTTTTGCATGCATAAGAGGTTATTGAAAATACCATGACTTGGATCAGGCATACCTTAGTCTTTAAGCTGACATCTTTGGTCTTCAACACTATAAAAATCCTAGGCATTACTGAGCTGAAATGGACTGGTATTGGCTATGTTGAAACTGACAACCACATGGTTTACTATGCTGAGAATGGCAAATTGAAGTTGCATTAATCGTGAAAAGAACATATCCAGATCAGTCATGAAGTATAACTCTGTCTGTGAGAGGATAATATTCATGTACCTACAGGGAAGACCAATTAATACTACCGTTATTTAAATTTATGTGCCAAACACTAAAGCCAGTGAGGATAAAATAGAAGAATTCTACTAACTTCTTCAATTTGAAATTGATCAAGCATGCAATAGAGATGCATTGATCATTGCTGGTGATTGGAATGCAAAGTTTGGGAACAAAGATGAAAGATCAGTAGTTGGAAAATATGGCCTTGGTGGTAGAAATGATGCCTGAGATCACATGAAAGAATTCTGCAAAACAAATGATTTGTTCATATCAAATGCCTTTTTTTGACAGCATAAGAGACAATTATACACTTGGAACTCACCAGATGGAATACACAGAAATCAAATTGACTATACCTTTGGAAAGAGATGGTGAAAAAGCTCCATATCATCAGCCAAAACAAGGCCAATGGCAGATCCTGGAACAGACAATCAACGGCTTATATGCAAATTCAAACTGAAGCTGAAGAAAATGAAAATAAGGGAAGGAGAGCCAAAATATGACTTTAACTATATCCCACCTGAATTTAGAGATCATCTGAAGAACAGATTTGATACATTAGACACTAAAGACCAAAGACCAGAAGAGTTGTGGGATGACATCAAGAACATCATACAGGAAGAAAGCAAAAAGTCATTAAGAAGACAAGAAAAAAGGAAAAGATCAAAATGGATGTCAGAAGAGACTTTGAAACTTGCTCTCCAGCATAGAGATGCTAAAGCAAGTGGGAGAAATGAGGAGATACAAGAGGTAAACAAAATTTCAAAGGTCAGCTCAAGAAAACAAAATCAAACATTACAACGAAATGTACAAAGATCTGGATATAAAAAAACCAAAAGGGAAGAACATGCTCAACGTTTCTCAAGCTGTGGGAACTGAAGAAAAAATTCAAGCCTCAACTTTCATTATTGAAGGATTCTCTGGGCAAATTATTGAATAATACAGAAAGTATCAAAAGAAGATGGAAGGAATGCACAGAGTCACTGTACCAAGAGGAAATGGTTGGTGTTCAACCATTTCAAGAGGTAGCATATGTTGAAGAGCCTATGATACTGAAGGAGGAAGTCCAAGGTGCATTGAAGGAATTGGCAAAAAATAAGGCACCAGGAACTGATGGAATAAAAATTGAAATCTTTCACGAAAAAGAGGTGGCACTGGAGGCGCTCACTCATCTCTGCCAAGAAATTTGGAAAACAACTATCTGGCCGACTGATTGGAAGAGATCCCTATTGGTGCATATTCCAAAGAGAGGTAACCCAATGGAATTCAGAAATCATCAGACAATCTCTTTGATATCCCATATGAGTAAAGTTTTACTAAAGGTAATACAGAAATGGCTACAAGCATACATTGACAGAGAACATCCAGAGGTTCAATCCAGATTCAGAAGAGGACATTGAGTGAGGAATGTCATTGCTGATGTCTGATGGATATATATATATTCACATTTAAATTTGAACACTTAACATGCATCAAAATGCCATGAAAAAAGTTGAAAAACGAAAATAGAGAAGATAGTTTTTATTTTCTGTAACTAGTAAAATATACTATTCAAAATACATAAACTCTTCACATAAAACCCGAGTAAAATGACAAGTACATCACCAAAAAGGAGGTAAAAATTACTCAATAAATATGAAAGGATCCTCAACCTCATTATCAATAGAATAAATGCAAGCTAAAATGACGACAAGAATTTCCACGTTCCAGCCTGCTCATATGCAAAAAAATTAAAATATATGGTAATATAACATGTCAGCATATATGTGAAAAACAGACCCTTTGGGACATTGTTCTTATTGTTGTTGTTGAGTCAGTTCTGACCCATATCAACCCTGTATATGGTTTCTGAGGAGTAGCTCGTGAGCTTGAACTGCCAAGCTTGTGGTTCAAACAGACTTTGCAGTTCAGCACATTAACCCACAGCATGGTAGCATAATTAACATTTGGCTAAAACAGTTTAAAAAATGGGTGGGCATTACATCAGAAAGTTGAATGTACCCATAATGTATGAAACAGGAATTCTACTTCTGGAGTAAACATAAAAGAATATAAAGAGTAAATTACAGAAAATAACCAAAAATGCTTTCATGAGTAGAATGGAAAATACATTATAGAATGGCCTTAAAATGGAACGCTGAATGAAATTCAGCAGGAAAACTTAATGAAAGACAGTTACATGCAATGATATCAGTGAATCTACCCCAAACCTTATATTTAATGAAATACCTAATATACACTAGGTCTTATAGAGTAGAAGTTTTTTTTCATAAAGGCCAAAAATAAGAGAGGGATATTCATTTTACTGAATATATTATTGAAAGCAAACAAACAAGGATGTGATGATAATCATAAAAGCCAGAATGATGAAAATCTCAGGAAGGAAGGTAAAAGGTGATGCAGTTGGGGAGGGGGACATATGACACTTTTAAAGGACTAACAATTCTCTAATTTTTAATATATTGGTACTTAATTCATTAAAATTCAGTAGATATATTTGTACTTAATTCATTAAAATTTTTTCATCCAAAATGTATAGTTATATACTCTCTGGTATTTATGACATATTTCATAGTAAAACATATGGGAAATTACTGAGTGAACTATGTCACTTTTTATGAAATCCCCAACGGAGCAAATAGACTTGTCAAAACACTGCATTCTGATACAGGATATTTGGTTATTATTTTTCTTGTTCTAACACTTACCACGTTTGAATTCTTGATTTTTCCAAGTGCCAAATATAACTGTAATATAGTATTCTACTTAGATGTGTGCAATTAAGTACACAATTAAGGGAGCACCATTGTAAAGTAGTATTGTGCAATAGTTTCCAAAAACTGCTAGGAGTTGATAACATAATTTTATAGTATACATTTGTTCCTACCAATAACTCCTTATTTTATAGATTTATATAACATTAGAATGTGTTCCTTCATGCTGCCAAAATCTCTATATGTGTTCACTGGTTAGAAGTGATAGTTTCATATAAAAGTGAAGAGTCTGCTTCCAGAATGCTGGCACTTCATTTTAGGAAATGCTGGTAATTGTTGCCATTTAGTTGGCTTTAACTCATAGTGACCCTATGAACCACAGAATGAAACACTGCCTGGTTCTGTGCCATCCTCACAGCTGTTGTTACACTTGAGCCCATTGCTGCTGCCACTGTTCCATTTCATTTTGTTTGATACTTTCCCTTTTTATCCTGACCCTCCACTTTATAAAGCATAATGTCCTTCTCCAGGGACCAGTCCCTCCTGATAATACGTCTGAAGTATGAGAGACAAACTTTCATCATCTTGGCTTCTAAGGAGAATTCTGGCTGTACTTCTTCCAACATGGATTTGTTTGTTCTTCTGGCAGTCCAGGGTTTTTTTGGTTTTTGTTGTTGTTTTTTTTAAGGTTTTTATTGTGGATTGAGTGAAAGTTCACAGGGCAGATTATCAATTTTACATTCAACAAATCATACACCTTGTTTCATTACAATGATTATAATCTCCTCCATGTGCCATCAGCTAACAGTATTTCTCTCTATTCACTTTAGCTTTAAAAACAAATAAAACCCACTTAGCTCTGGTAGCGTAGTGGTTACGAATCGGGCTGCGAACCTTAAGGTCAGCGGTTCGAAACTACCAGCGCGCTCCGCGGGAGAAAGATGAGGCTTTCTACTCCCGTAAAGATTTACACCCTCGGAAACCCTATACAGGGTCGCTATGGGTCGGAACCGACTCGACGGCACTTAACAACAACAACAAGGCATCTATAATAATTTACATCTCCAAAGGGCATATTTTGCAAGTCTGCCTCCTGACTACCAACTCTTAGTCCCTCTATTTATTTCCATGAATCTAGAGTCCTCAGCTGCTCTCCCTCTCCATGGCCCCATCTCTGCCTCTGTCTCTGGCATCTCTGCTTCTCTGGATAAGGTCCCACATTCTGCTTGTGCTCTTCTCCCTTGATGGTCCTAGGGTCCTCTTTCTGGACTGTAAGATTAACCACTCCCCTGTTTTTGTTACAAAACTTCTACCTTTACAGTTGTGACAGTTGCAATTAATCATGATAAAACAATCATTCACGATTGAATCATATGAATCTTATCCACATCTCTTTTCACCAGACTCATCTAGAAAAGATGAAATCTATTCAGTGGGGACTCTTTCTTTCCCCCCATACTCTTAAACTAAACTCCCTCTTGAAATCTTGTAAGCCAGTCACTTCATGCCTTTATCGCCCCCTTATTTTAGGTAGCCAGTGTCTAAGTTGTCCATCCCTATCTACACTGTGTACAGAGGGGATAGCATTGATACTTGATGTGAAGACTCTGTCCTTCTCGGTTGGTATTTAGAGTAACTACCGCTCTGAGTATAGGTCAGGTTCATCAAATTGTAGCAGTTTACCCTTGTTTCCTTAATTTAAAAAAGTTTTTTTATGTGTGGTTTTTGTTTTGCAATTTTCCTCTAGTCGAGTTCTGATTATCAAGCCATCGAGGCTAGGTCAAAAGGGTACTGTGTGCAAATTTGGGTGTTCTTGTGCGTCTCCCACCACTTCATATCAGCTGGATGCTTCATGCTCAGCTCCAGCCCTCTGTGGCTATGTCCTTGTCCTTGGGCTCAAGTGTCCTCAGGTCTCACCACACTTTGGACCAACCAGCCCTTCCTCTTCTCTCTCTCATCTCCAGGTCAGTGGGAATCAATGGACTGTGGTTGAACTCAGCCCATTTCTTCATTGCTGCCTTTCCTCCTCTTCCACTCACCAGTAGACCAGTGTGGTCACCAGCAAGCATACATGCTTGTTTGTGTGTTCCCTTTGAGTTTCAGTCTTAGAGGGGAGTTTGTCCTGCAGGAAGTTAATTGTTAGCCTTGATGTCTTCCTGGCGAACAGGTTACTTATTCTTGTAGTAGACAGTCATTCTAACATTTTTGTTTTGGGTTTTTCCTGTTGATCATTCTTTGAAGATGTGTCTTCTGTCACTGTAGCTGTTCCAGGCTGGTCTGCTTGTCCTTACTAGTGGGAATGTCCCACCTCATACGGTTCTGGATGGGATTTAGGATTACACCTAAGGTCCTATACTCTGTAAAGGCTTTGCACAAGGCCTATTTCACTGGGCAAGTTCTAGAACCCCTTTTAGGAATTCCAATCAGTTGAAGATGGGCTTACAAGTTTTCTCTAATCATGTTTCCCAACATTCCTTTCTATCCCACTCAAGGGTCTATTTTACAATAGAAGACAAAGGAAATTAATATTCATAAGACAGTCAAGCATTTTAGTATTATTTCCCCTCTTCAAGCTATACCTAGATCCCTGTATCATAGAGCCCTGTTGTTCCAAGGTTGAGCATACATCACTATTTACCCGTGTCCCACTTAGGACATGAAAACCTGACTCAGTGTTCACCTATCTTATTTTTCTGTCTCCTCCCACTTCTTGTATTGCCCTCCCAACACCTGAACTAAAGCCCCCACCCCAACCCCATTGTTGTGGCTACCTTAGATCACATTAATTCTTCCCTCCATTTAAGACAGACTATTTTATCCTGTTATCTACCTGACCTTCCCACCACCTGGATCTCTGTTCCTGTGTTTACCTTCTTTCAAATTGTAATTGCTTTGATCATAGACTGACCTCCTAGATCCTCTGTTCTTATAAATTTGTTCTGTTCTTGACTTTTCCATTTGTCAATTGAGTTCAGGGTGATGCTGCCACATACATCATTCTCTAGTTCTTGTCTGTTTTGTTGGTTCTCAGTCCACAGAACTTCCTTTAGGATGTTTTTCATAGCATGGTTGGCTTTGGCAAAATCCCTTCTGCCTATCCTGGAATGTTTTGATTATACCATCATATTTGATTGATAGCTTTGCTGGGTAGAAGATTCTTGGGTGGCAGTTTTTTTCTTTCAGAGTTTTATATATGTTTCCCCATTGCCTTCTTGCCTGCACAGTTTCTTTTGAGAGATCCGAGCTTAATCTGATTTGCTTACCTTTGTATGTTACACTTCTCTTTTACCTAGCAGCTTTTAAGATCCTGTCCCTATCTTTGATTTTGGAGAGCTTGATTATTATATGTCTTGGTGATTGTCTTTTAGGGTCTATCCTTCTTGGGGTTCGTTGAGCTTCTTGAATGCTTATCTTTTCACTTTTCAGGATGTTAGGAAAATTTTCTTCCAGAAGCTCTTCAACTATCTGCTCTGTGGACTTGTGTGATTCTTCCTGTTTCAGAATGCCAATAATTCTTAAGTTATTCCTCTTCATGTTGTTCAACATGAATCTTAGACCTTCTTCAGATTTTTGTATCTCTTTTTTTGTGTTTGCTCTTCTATCTAAGTAATGTTGAGAGATTTATCTTCTAGGTCTCTAGTTCTGGCTTCTATCTCTTCAATTCTACTCCTTTGCCCTTTCAGTGTATTGTTCATCTATGATATTCTATTATTAATCATTTGGACCTCTTTCTGTAGGTTTTGAATTATTTCCAATGCTGTATCTATTGTATTTGATTGTTCCTGTAGTGCTTTCCTGACTTCTTCCCTATTTTTCTCAACTTCATTGTATAGTGTTTTGATACATTTATAATCCTTTTTCTGAATTCCTTCTCAGGCATTTCCAAAGCCTGCCCATCTTCCAGTATGAAGTGTAGGTCTACTTCCAGCTCATTTGCCTCAGTCACTTTATCTCATTTCTGGACATGTGCTGATGTGGTCATTTGTTTCTGTTTCTTGGGCATATTCAGGAGTTATCTGTGGCCTTAATACTTAGATGGGTGTGTGTTTTGGTATTTTTTATGCATTCTAATTGCCTGCAGGTAGATGTGATCAGGAGATAAGCTTCCCTTTTCACTGTTCTTCCTGAGAAATTTCAAGATGCCACTGTTGGTAGTTGTGATGTAACTCGGGATTTAATTTTCATCCTATTTCATTTTTAGTCTCCCTGTCCCACTCCACAATCCCCATTCAGTTCTTTTTTTCAGTTATACACAGCTCAGGGCCAGTTGTGGCCATTTGGTTTTAAGTGAAAACTGTCTCTAAATTTTGAGGAGATCTGTGCACATGTGTAGTAGAACCCTCCAGGTTGGGGTGGGGGTAGGGTGTCCACTTGCTCAGGCATTCCCTCTAGTCACCATAATGAAGGTGCACAGACAGTGAAAGACCAATGAACAGATACCAAAAAACCAATAATGTCCACACCTTTATCTCTGTGGTTCTGTCAGTCATCCATGGCTGCTCTGATCCTTTCCTCACTTGGTCTCACCCAAGATGGCAGCTCTGGAGCAACTGACTGTCTTGAATTAGAAAGCAATGGATTTCTTGCCTCTGCTACAAAGTCCCCTAGCTGAAAGCCTTCCAAACTTCTAAATATTCCTTTACATTTGGTTCAGAGTTCTGGCACCATCCCCTGAGTCTGCTTGGTCTGGTATTCTGAGTTGTTACTGATGGAGCTCTGCACTTCCACCCTCTCCACCATCTTGTTTGTTCTATCCAGTTCAGGGTATTTTGAAGATTCTTCTCCAACACCATAACACAGATGCATCAATTCCTCTATAATTTTCCGTAATCATTGTCCAACTTTCACATGCATATGGGACAACTGAAAATACCATGACTTGAGTCAAGTGTATCTTAGTCCTCAAACTGACATCTTTGCTCTTGAACTTTTTAAATAGGTCTTGTGCAGTAGGTTTGCCTAATGTAATACATCATTTGGTTTTTGATGTTGCTTCCATGAGTGCAAATTGTAGATCAAAGCAAAGTGAAGTCTTTGAAAACTATAATTTTTTCTCCATTTATTATGATATTTATTTATCCAGTTGTTAGCATTTTCGTTTTCTTTACATTGAAGTGCACTCCATACTAAAGGCTGTTGTCTTTGATCTTCATTGTTATTTTAAGTCTTCTTCACTTTCAGCGAGCAAGGTTGTGTTATCTGCATATTGCATATTGTTAATGAGTCTTTCTCCAATCCTGATGCCATACTCTTCATCATATAATCCAGTTTCTCAGATAATTTGCTCAGCACACAGATTAAATAAGCATGGTGAAATAATATAGCCCTGGCACACATCTTCCTGATTTTAAGTCTTTTAACTGCCTATTCATTCAGGTGTATGTTCCTCAGGAGCACATTCACGTGTACCATTCAGGCATAAGATGGCCATTTTTCAAAGTCAGAAATGCTGATGCATTATTGCTCTTATTATGCAGTTTAGTGGATACCAAGCATGTGTTTAGGGCTATGCTGAGAAATAATAACTCCATGTCCAAGTGATTGAAACATGAGCTTTGACAAGTGGTGATTTGAGAAAGTTTGTAGGAAAAAGTCATCATCTCACTAATTTATTTCCTTCCTCATTGCTTTTACAAAAGACTCTTTAACTATCTACATTTTCTCAGTGCAGCATTTTCTTCATTTCCAGAATCCCTAGTACTACCCTTTGAAACTGAAAATGTAGCTTTCAGTTTCCTTCCCTAGATAAATAGGTAACATTCATAGAAGTTTCTGTGCAATCATTGAACTAGGCCTGCTCTTTTGAAGATTTGCTTCTTTGCTATATCTTATAAAATATTTCTTTGCCAGTTTATATTTACTTAAAAACAGGCACATTTATCTTAAAAATTAGGTTAATCACTATTTTTGCATTACAAGGCAGCAAATGGACTTTTACTTTGCCACCAGATGGGCCTTGCAGATTTTAGCCTCTTTTTGTATAAGTTATTTAAATAGTTCAGGTATGATTTTCAGCAAAAAATTTAAGTAGCAGTGTTTTCACTATGCAATATAATAGTGACAGTGTTCATATTTAAGTCAACTTGGCAGAAACCATTATTCCTTCTATGGATAATACTAATATTATGTATAGTAATTTACATAGGAAAATATTCTTATAGCCCTACTGGAGCTAGAGTTTATATATATATATTACATATAGCTAGATACATGAATATTATATATATATATATATACAGCTTACTGGGACCCAGTTTCCTGTGACTACTCTGTGGGAGTTAATAATATTTAGAACATAGCTTTAATAATTCTTAAGTTATTGTTGTTGGTATGTGATGTCGAATCGGTGCTGATTCATAGTGATCCTATATAGGGTTTCTGAAGAGTGACTGGTGTGTTTGAACTACCAACCTTGCCACTTAAATTGACCTTATGGTCCAGTGCTAATCCTACATCACTACACCATACATATGAAAGTATGTATATGTGTGTATTTTATTATTATTATTATTGTTCTTTCCCAAATCATTCATCTTGACTTGAATTGAGTTGAATTGAGATATAATTCATCTGACACTGAGAGAAATCAGCTTTCATCTGACACTGACAAAGGATGAAGCTTGATGTTATTAGGTGCCATCGAGTCAGTTCCGACTCATAGAGACCCCATGTACAACAGAACGAAACACTGCCAGGTCCTGTGCCACCCTCACAATTGTATTTATGGTTGAGTCCATTGCTGCTGCCACTGTGTCAATCTATCTGGTTGGGGTGTTCCTCTTTTTCATTGACCCTCCACTTTTTCAAGCATACTGCCCTTCTCTAGGGACTAGTCCCTCCTTATAATATCTCCAAAGCACATGAAATGACATCTTTCCATCCTAGTTTCTAAGGAACATGTTTGTACGTCTTCCAAGATCTGATCTTTTCAGTCCTTATAGCGAAAACTATAGCAGGGCAATAATGTTTTTAGATTAGCCAACAAAGTATGCTAAATTAGTATTGCCCATAACCTGACAATAGGTGTTTGCTGTATGAGCTAAGGAGTATGTAGGACTTTTTCTATACTTGGTGGAAGAGATAAAGAAAGCTTCTTTAATAATTTTCCTTCACCTCCTTTGATCTCAAATTAAATGTTTTATTAGACCACTGGGATTCAGCCAAACCAAAACCAAACAGGCCTACTGCTGTCATAACAATTCTTACTAATAGCAGTAACTCTATAGGACAGAGCAGAACTACCCCATAAGAGCAGGGTTTCCTGCCGAAGTTATAATCTTTACAGATGCAGACTATCACATTTTTCTCCCACAGAATGGCTGGCGAATTGTATCACCAATCTATCAGTTCACATCTGAGCAATTTTAAATGCCGTGCCATTGAGGGAGACAGTACTGCTCAAAGTAATGCTTTACTTCTTTAAGAATTTTAGCATAGTGTATCTACTTAAGATATGCTATTCCTTCAAATCATGCTTAGTACTAAACAAAAATGCAAATGAATAAAATGCTATGAATGTAATGCATGAATAAGTTTCACAAACAATGTGGAGTGAAAAAAATAAATTAAAGAAAGGTATATAGTAGATATAAAATTCAAAGTAGCAAAATTAGTCTAAGGTATTAAAGGTCATTTGAGGATCCTGTGAAAGGGGGTGTCAGAAAGACTTCTGGAATGTGCAGATATTCACTTTCTGGATAAACATGCTTCTTGCACAGATATATTTGTTTGGGGGAAAATCCACTGAGTTATAGGACAATGATCTTCGTACTTTTATGTATACATATACTTCAAAACATTTACTCTCCAAACCCCAAACTGTGTAAAAATAAAATCAAGTAATCACTAAACTCTATGCTTTGTAGTGTTTTAATGGTTGGATATTTATAGAATCCTACCAATTTAAATGATTCAACAAACTGAATCAGCTTTGGAAGCACTCACGAGTCTATGCCAAGAAATTTCTAAGACAGCTACCTGGCCAGCTGACTGGAAGAGATGCATATTTATACCCATTTCAAAGAAAGGATAACTTAAAAAATGTGGAAATTTTTAGGTAATATCATTAATTTTTTTTTTTTTTTTTTGAGAGACTGTGAAGTTTTATTTTTTACAAATCATAACTGATGAATATTGAAGCCTGCCCCGAGGAACCCATAGTCAGTTGTCATGCTGGGCAGAGAAGAGTGGTAGGTGGCATGAAGACAGAGCCGGCAAAGTCCAGGGTGCACAGGGGTCAGGCTGGAAGGCCTCAACCGGAGCAAGCCCGGCAGCCGCAGTGCGTGCACTCAATGATACGGCCCACTTCCAGCTTGCTCTTGGGAACTCGGCAGATGCAGTTGGTGCCGAAGTTGGTGTCCCGGGTCTGGATGCAGCGTAGGCAGCACAGGTTCTCGTAGCCCTGCTTCTTCCACTTTGCGATCAGGTTTTTGTCAGCATAGCCTTCTCTGATACAGTACTCATACAACTCTCTGCTTATGGCTTTCCGTTTGTAAAAGAGGTCAAAGATGTAGCGGGTCTTCTGGTGGTGGATCCTGAAGATGGGCCACAGAGACTCCACTTTCCTCTTCCCCTCGTGAGGCTCCGTTTCCTAATGTTTTTAAGTTTAAAATATTCAAAAACAAAAATGTCCATTAAGGTTAAAGTAAACCATTGAATGAATTCCAAATCATGATGCCCTTATCTGTTACTGCTTCACAGAGTATTCAATGGCTATGATCTTTTATTGTAAGACTTTTCTTCTGAGGCACCTCTGAGTGCTTAACTATTTGTACCATTCAGAGAATTCTCTAATTATTTAACACCCTTTTATTCTAGTTTTTCATTACTACAGCTAAAAACATACTTGACTAATACACTATTTATCCATGTAATAAAAACCTAAAAATGCACCTGAAGAATCAAAATTTATATGATTGAAATTATGAATGAAAATGGCTTTTCACTGTACAGACGACTCCTACGTAGTTATCAAACACCTGAATCAGAGATGTCTTCTCAAAGTTTGTTTCTTCCAGAAGGATTTATTGTCTCATTAATATTACTGTTTCTCACAGACATTTGGTGTCTAGTTTTGGGGTTTCAATTACAGGGAAGGCAGGTAGGGTTGATAGTGTAAAAACATTTAAAAGACCTTTGCTCTTTCTATTGTAATCTGATTACTGCTTTGCTTGCGGCTAGGCTATGATTCTGATTTGTACCAAACACCCTTTAAGGTGTCCTTTACTGGCTTTCTATGGCTTTATTCAGACATTTCCCCCTTTTTATTAAATCTGATCTGTAAAGCTATAGATAGATCTGTTTCTATGCGTGTTGCATGAACATCTGGAATCTTTATTATACAACACTATCTTAAGAAAATTCTATTTTTTGTATTTGTGATGAGATCATATTCTATACTGAGCTGTTTTATAAAATATAAAGGAGCTTCAAAAAGTTCATGGAATTAAAAGTTAATTCCACTAACTTTTGGAAATCCCCTCATGCATTTATAAAGGCTATTATCAAGTTTCATGGTATTTCTAAGACTAGAGATGCTGAGGAATCATAAGAAAAATATATGATAAAATTTCTGTTTTACTTTGTTGAAAAAACAATGATTTTATATCATCAATACCCTAGTTAATAATTTATATTCTTTTTATATTTTATATCTAATAACAAAAGGAGTTTTTTATTTAAAAAGAAAATTGTATGGCATTTGTGAAGATGGAAAAATCTCTGGATATTCAAATATTATGCTTTTGATCAGTCTAGACAACTTTAATGCACCTCATTCACCTAAACCAAAGATCATATTGTGGCAAGAAAATGATGACAAGTATTTCAGAGGAAAGCCAAAATTGAGTATTCATTCTTCTCCTAAACCACTGGTTGTAAGCAATAGGAAGGCAAAAAGGAGTCTCAATCTAATTATTTTTAACATACAGTTCCACTTATATTAAAAATGTAGTATTGAATAACTTGAGATAAATAGGAAAACAAAAGTTGATGTGTAAAAAATGTATTATTAATATGCAAATTTGCCAAAGATGAATAATAATATAGCTGAGAGTAGTGGACACACAGTGCCCCTTGTCAGACTATATTCAAGTCAGTCTCTGACCAGTTTTGGAACCTAAACAAGGGTTGTATTTTTATAGGCACACATTTGTTTTCAGTAATAAATCAAATATTCTTCACAGATAGGATTTTGTTTAATACCAGGGACATGTGTTTTTCTACGTACATTTCCTGGAAAATAAGTACGTATTTTATAACCAGTCTATGAATAATCAAATGCCTTCTCATAAATGGCAGACTTCAGAGTATTCAGAATATCAACCTCTATAAATAAGTATATATTTGGATATATGTTTAGGTTTATGTGTACCCATACTACATTTAATGAACCATCTCACAAAAAGGTTTCTGAAGCTCTCTCTTACCTCCCACTTCCCATAATTCATGAAAGTGGAGGAAGGGAGTATCTTCATAAAGGACTCATAGTTAAGTGTTTCTGTGATGAGACCATCTACCAATTGCTGTTTTAGAAAGAGGAGAATATATTCTCTACAGATTCATTCCAAAAACATAGCGGTCTGTTGGAAGGAGAAGTATTCTTGTTTTATCAAAATGATTCTAGATATGTCTTGCTTTATTATTGAAGTTAAGTACTTTTGAGTTGGTTCTAACTCATAGAGACCCTGTATAGGCTTGCCAAGGAATAGCTGGTGGGTTTGAACCAGCAACCTTGTGGTTAGCAGTCCATTGCTTATCCTACAGCACCACATTAGGACTCCAGCTACGAGAAAGACATTCTAGTTAGTGTTTCTGTTTGAAGACTATCTCACACAGGCATTGCACTTTTAACTGCAAGATTGGTGGTTCAAACTCACCAGGCATTCCTAGGGTTGCTATAAGTTGCAATCAACTAGAAGGCACTTAACAACAACAACACCTTACCCTAATACACACAACTCAAGTGAACAAAGGGAAACTTCATCAGGATTTTTTTCTTAGACATGGGAGGCATAGTTGATTTTGTTAAGAGCCGTAGAATCAGTTCCAACTATTAGCAACCCTTTCCAAGGAGATCTGGTAGCATAGTAGTTATGAATCAGGCTGTGAACCTCAAGGTCGGCAGTTCGAAACTACCAGCTGTTCCGCAGGAGAAAGATGAGGCTTTCTGCACTGGTAAAGGTTTACATCCTCAGAAACCCTGTACAGGGTCTCTATGAGTCAGAACAGACTCCATGGCACATAACAACAACAATAGGGTTTCCAAGGAACAGCTGGTGGGTATGAATCATCAATCTTGCTGTTAGCAGTCCAATACTTACCCTACAGTATCACATCAGGACATCTGTTAATTACAGATTTAATGATATTCTTCGACTTCTCAGATGGAAGCTACCATAGATAATCAGAACTAAGTCATCTATAAATAACTAAATTCTATTTAATCTTTACTGAGTATAATAGAATAATAATAATAATTTCTAAGTTGCTCAATATGTAAAAATGTAAATATCTGTTTTAGTTTTATCCATTCTTCCATTGATGGGCACATAGACTGTCTCCATCTTTTTGTTATCATAAATAGTGCTGCTATGAACATTGCTGTGCATATGTCTACTTGTTTTATGGATCGTGTTTCTTGTGGGTAAATACCAAGTAAAGGAGTTGCTGGATCAAAAGGTATTTCTATTTCCAACCTTCTGAGGAAGTGCTTTCCAGAGTGGTTGGACCATTTTGCAATCCTAACAGTAGTGTAGACGTGTCCCAGTCTCTCTGCATCTTCGCCAGCATTTAAGTTCCTCTACTTTTTTAATCTTTGCTATTATTGCTGGTTTAAGATGGTATCTTATTGTTGTTTTGATTTGCATATCTCTAATAGCTAATGATCCTGAACATTTCTTCATATGTTTGTTGGCTGCCCAGATCTCCTCCTTGGTGAAGTGTCTGTTCATGTCCTGTGCCCATTTTTTAATTGGGTTATTTGTCTTTTTTATTGTAGAGGTGTTGTAGTTTCCTATATATTAGAAAGTAGTCCCTTGTCCTATGCGTAATTGCAAAAGATTTTATCCCATTCTGTGGGTTCCCTTTTTACTCTTTTGGTGAAGTCTTTTAATGCACATAAGTTTTTAATTTTTGTTATGTCCCAATCATCTATTTTGTCTAGTTTTGTATGTGTAATTTTCAAAATGTTTTATAGTGTGTGTGTGTCCAGTATTAGAGCCCTCACATTTGTCCCTATGTTTTCATTGATGGCCTTTATAATTCTGGGATTCACATTTAGGTCTTTAATCCATGCTGAGTTGGTTTTTGTATAAGGCATGAGGTAAAGGTCTTGTTTCAATATTTTGCATATTGCTTTCCAATTCTGCCAGCACCATTTGTTGAAGAGACTATTTCCTTCCCAAGCAATATACTTAGGCATTTTGTTGAAACTCAGTTGGCTGTATGTGGATGGGTTAATTTCTGGATTTTTTATTCCGTTGCATTGATCGATATATTTTTCATTGTACCAGTACCAAGCTGTTTTGACCACTGTAGCCATGTAATAAATTTTGAAACCAGGGAGTGAGAGGTTTCAAACCTTATTCTTCTTCTTAAGCAGTGCTCTGCTTATCCTGGGTCTCTTTCCTTTCCATATAAAGTTTGTAATTGTTTTTTCCATCTTTTTGAAGAATGTCATTGGAATCTGGATTGGGATTGCATTGTATATGTAAATTGCTTTGGGCAGTATTGACATTTTCACAATGTTAAGACTTCCTATCCAGTAGCATGGTATATGCTTCCATTTTTGTAGGTTTCTTGCTTTCTTATAGTAGTGTTTTGTAGTTTTCTTTGTATAGGTCCTTTGTTTTTCTGGTTACATTTATTCCTAGATATTTCATCCTTTGGGAGGCCATTGTAAATGGTATTGCTTTCCTAATGTCCTTTTCAGCACTGTCATTGTTACTATAGAGAAATCCAACTGATTTTTGTATGCTTGCCACTTTGGTGAATTTTCCAATGAGGTCTAGTGGCTTTTTCTGAGTCTTTGGGATTTTCTATATATAGGATCATATTGTCTGCAAATAGAGAGGGTTTTATTTTCTCTTTGCCAATGTGGATGTATTTAATTTCCTTATCTTGCCATATAGCTCTGGCTAATACTTCCAGTACAATACTGAATAGGAGTGGTGACAAAGAGCATCCTTGTCTGGCTCCTGTTTGCAGAGGGAAATCTTTTAGTTTCTCTACAATTGAGAGTAATATAGGCTGTTGGTTTTGTATATATGCTCTTAATTATGTAGAGGACTTTCCCTTCAATTCCTACTTTGTTGAGTGTTTTTATCAGAATGGATGTTGGATGTTGTCAACTACCTTTTCTGCATCAATCATTATGATAATGTGGTCATGCGGTTCTTTTCTTTTTTCTTATTTATATGGTGAATTGCACTGATTATTTTTCTAATGTTGAACCATTCTTGCATCCCAGATATGAATCACACTTGATCATGATGTATTATTTTTTTGATGTGGTACTGGATTCTGTTGGCTAGAAATTTGTTGAGCATTTTTGCATCTATGTTCATGAAGGATATTGGTCTATAACAGTCTTTCTTAGTGACGTCCTTCCCTGGTTTTGATATGAGGGTTATGCTTGCTTCATAAAATGTGTTAGGAAGTTTTCCATCGCCTTCTATATTCTGTAATAATCTGAGTAGAATTGGTGACAGCTCTTTCCTGAATGTTTGGTAGAACTCACCAGTAAATCCATCTGGACCTAGAATTTTTTTGGGTTGGGAATTTTTTGATGACCTGATCAATTTCTTCTTTTATTATGGGTCTGTTCAGGTTCTCTACTTCACTCTGTGTGAGTTTAGGTAGGTCATGTTTTTTCTAAAAATGTAGAAGCTTTCTAGTTTGTTGGAGTACAACTCTTCATATTATTCTGTTGTTATTCTTTTGGTTTCCTTTGGTTCCATTGTGACATTGCCCATGTGGTTTTGAACGCATGTTATTTTTGTCTTCTCCCTCTTTTCTTTTGTTAGGTTTGCCAAAGGTTTATCAATTTTGTTAATCCTTTCAAACAACCAGCTCCTTGTCCTGTTGATTTTTTCTATAGTTTTTCTGTTTTCTATAATTTATTTCTGCTCTAATCTTTATTATAGCTTTTCTTTTGGTGACTGTAGGTTCCCTCTGTTGGTCTGTTTCTAATTGTTGGTGATGCTGTGTTAATGTGTTAATTTTGGTTCTTTCTTCTTTTTGGATGTGTGCATTGATTGTAATAAATTGTCCCCTCAGCACCGCTTTCACCATGTCCCAAAGATTTTGGTATGCTGTGTTTTCATCCTCATTTGTTTATAGGAACTTTGTGAATTAGCGTTTTTATTTCTTCTACTACTCAGTTGCTTTTCAACAGGGTGTTATTCAGTTTCCATGTATTAAACTTTATTTCATTGGTCTTCCTATTGTTGATTTTTAATTTGATGGCATTGTGATCTGAGAAGTTTTGTAGTATTTTGATGTTTGTAAATTTATGGAGGCTTCTTTTGTGACCTAATACATGATCTATACTGGAAAAATTTCTGTGCCCACTGGAAAAGAATGTGTATTGTGCTGTTGTTAGGTTGAATGCTCTGTACACATCTATGAAATCTAGTTGGCTGATTGTGTTGTTTTGTTCCTCTGTGTCTTTGTCGAGTTTCTTCCTGTTTGTTCTATCCATTTTTGAAAGTGGTGTATTAAAATTGCCCCCTGTTATTGTAGATTCGTCTCTTTCTTTGTTCAAATCTATTAGAGTTTTCTTTATATATTTTGGAGCTCTTTCATTGAAACATAGATTTTTACTATGGTTATGTCATCTTGTTCAATTGTCCCTTTAATCCTGAGATAATGTCCATATTTATCTCTTATGCTGGTTTCTTCCTTAAAGTTTATTTTATCAGAGATTAGTATTGCTAGTCCTGCTAGTTTTTTTGTGTGTGTTTTGTTTTGTTTTTATTACAATTAGCTTGGTATATTTTTTCCATCATTTGAATTTTAGTCTGTTTTTGTCTCTGTGTGTAAGGTGTGTCTCTTGCAGACAGTATATTGAAGGATCTTGTTTTCTTATCCATTCTGCCACCCTCTGTCTCTTAACTGGTGCATTTAATCCATTTACATTCAGTGTAATTATCAATAAATATGGATTAATTGCTGCCATTATGTTTGGATTTTTGTGGTGCTGCTGGTTTCTTTGTTCTGTATATCATCCTGTGCTGAGTTCATGTTATTTGTTTTCTTTCTTGTCAGTTTCCTCATAGTTTTAATGTTTTCATGTTCTTCTTGGATTTTCATTTTCTAAGTATGCTGTGAATAATTATTTTTCTTTGACTTTACCTTATTTTCCATTAACTTTTCCTTCCATTTAATACAGTCTATTTTGTCCTGTAATCGACCTGACCTCACCACCTGGATCTTTGTTCCTATGTGTTTATCTTCTTTCATCTTTAAATCCTTTTGATCATAGACTGACCTCCTGGAATCTCTGAATTTGTTCTTAAAGTTTTGATCTGTTCTCGACTCTTCTATTTGTTGATTGAGTTCTGGGTGGTGCTACCACTATGTCAATTCTCTGGTTGTTGTCTGTTCTTGCTGTTTTTCAGTCCACAGAACTCCCTTTAGGATGTTTTGTAGCACAGGGTTGGTTTTGGAAGAATCCCTTAGCTTTTGTTTATCCTGGAGTATTTTGATTACACTGTTGTATTTGAGTGACAGCTGTGCTGGATAAAGTATTCTTGGTTGGCAGCTTTTTTCTTTCAGGGTTTTACATATGTCTCCCCTTTGCCTTCTTGCCTGCATGGTTTCTGCTGATAGATCAGACTTAATCTGATTTGCTTGCCTTTGTATGTTACATTTCTCTTTTCCATAGCTGCTTTCAAGATTGTCTCCTTAGCTTTTATTTTGGAGAGCTTGATTATCATATATCTTGGTGATTTTCTTTTAGGGTCTCTCCTTCCTAAGATTCATTGAGCTTTTAGAATTTTTTTTTTGCTCCAGAAATTTTAGGAAAATTTCTTCCAGAAGCTCTTCAACTATCTCCTCTGTGGACTTGTGTGATTCTTTGTATTCCAGAGTGCTGATAATTCTAAAGTTATGCCTCTTCATGTTATCCAACATGAATCTTAGACCTTCTTCAGATTTTTTTTTATCCTTTTTTCTGCTTGTTCTTCTATTTTAGTAGTATCAAGAGATTTGTGTTCCTGCTCACTAGTTCTGGCTTCCATGTCTTCAGTTCTATTCCTTTGCCCTTTCAGTATATTGTCCTTTTCTGATATTCTACTATTAATCATTTGGAACTCTTTCTGTAGGTTTTGAATTATTTCCAGTGCTATATCTATCTTATTTGATTGTTCCTGTAGCACTTTCCTGACTTCTTCCTTATTTTTCTCAATTCCTGGTGAAGTGTTTTGATGCATTTTATAATTATTTTTCTGGATTCCTTCTCGAGCATTACCAGGCCTGCCTTCCTTCAAATATGGAGTGTAGGTCTCCCACCAGCTCATTTGTCTCAGTCACTTTATCTCATTTCTGGACATGTGCTGATATGGTCATCTCTTTCTGTTTCTTGGGTATGTTCAGTAGTTTACTGTGGCCTTAATATTTAATTGAGTATGTGTTTTAGTATTTTTTATGCTTTCTGATTGCTTCCAGGTAGATGTGATCAGGAGATGGGCTTCCCTCTTCACTCTTCTTATTACTCAACTCAGAGTAACTGTTGCAAGTGTTGTCTGCCTTCCTGGTGTATGACAGTTGGTATTGGTTCTTGCCTGGATTGTGGGGTTTTATAGGGTATGATTGTAGCTTGAGTATATGCCAGCAATTGCTATCTCTTCTTGAGTAATATAGGGAGGACCAAGAAACAAAACAACAACAACAAAAAAAAAAAGATTGGATACTGTAGTCTATAATTGTAGAAAAGAGAGAAGAGGGAAAAAATTAAAATCTAGAGAATAATATGAGTATGACTTTACTATCCTCTTTGAGCTTCTTGCCTTCAAGGCTGCCTGAGAAATTTCAAGATGTCACTGTTAGTTGTTATGATGTAACTCAGGATTTAACTTTTGGGTGTTTTCTTTTAGTCCGTATCTCCCACTCCACCACCCCATTCTGGCCTTTTTCCTAGTGATAAGCAATTCAGGACTGGCAATGGCCATTTTGCCCTGCCATTTGGTTTTAAGTGGAATTTGTCCCTCTAAATTTTGAGAAGATCTATGTGCATGCGTAGTATAAACCTCTGGGGGAGGGTGTGTGTGTCCACTCACTCAGGCACCCCCTCTAGTAACCAGAATGGAGGTACACAGACAGCAAGAGGCCAATGAACCGATACAAAAAAAAAAAGAATGCCCACACCTTTATCTCCAAGGTTCCAGCAGGTGTCAATCCATCACGATTCTGATCCTTCCCCCATTTGGTCTCACCTTCACTGGGCCTCTGAGTTTGGTGGGTTCAAATGTATGAGATTTTTTGCTTCCACTACATAGTCCACTGGCTATAAGCCTTCAAACTTTTAAATATTCCTATATATGTTGTTCAGAGTTTGGGAACTGTCCCCTGAACCTACTTCATCCCATATTCCATGTCATTGCTGATGGAGATCCTCACTGCACTTTTTCCCTATACACCAGTAAGCCCCACTTCTATCCCATTAGGTTTTGATTTGCCAAGCTGATCTTGAATTTTATTTTTTCTCTCAAGAAATTCTTCTAAAATTTAGGTGACTTATGATGCCTTGACAGAGTGCAAACAATGCAAATAATAATCCTAAATGAAATATTGTGTTTTTGTTAAGTGCTATCAAGTCAGTTCCAACTCATTGCAACCTTATATAGGATTTCCAAGGAGTAGCTGGAGAGATTTAACTGCTGATCTTACAGTTCAAACCAACCATGCAGTCCAGTGCTTATCTTACAACATCATACCAGGACTCCAAATAAAATATTTGTTGTTGGTAAGTGTCATTGAGATGATTCTGGCTCACAGCAATCCTTTATATGATTTCCAAGGCAGCTAGTGGGTTTGAAGCACCCACCTTTTGGTTCAAACTGACCGCAATTGTACAATAAGCAAAGGTATTTCTTTACCCTGAAAAAGTGCACTGTGGGTTGCATTTTTTTTTTTTTTAACATGCATTTGGCTTATATAAATGATCATTGATTTTAATAATTATAAATCTGTATTTATTCATCAATTTTTAAGAGATGCTAATCTCTGCACCATATATAATATTTTGAAAATGATATTGTTAAGTGCCAGCAAGTCATTTCTGACCCATAGGACCCTGTGTAGGGTTTTCGGGAGCAGTTGGTGGGTTTGAACCACTAACCTGTGGCTCAAACTGACCTTGATATCCAGTGCATTATCCTGCAGCACCAAACCAGGACCCCAATGGTAGTGAATTGTAAATTGTATTTGTTTTATTGTCTAATGATGGTCCTCCTTGTAGACATTGCACAGAAATACCATCTCTGATATAGTAGAATAAGTATTGAATTTTGAGTTTATTTACCCTAGAGTGTCAGAAATGCATCACTGTATAATATGAATATTGTTACTAAAGTTCCAGTTCATACCTGCACCAGTTCCAAACAAAGCATGTGTAACAAGCCTCTTTGATTAGTGGATAGCTGTAGAAAACATCTCTCAGTAATGCACTTGTCTTTATCTCATTAGATTACCTTAAAAAAAATGGATCGACCAATCAAAATGCTGTCTTTCGAGGGATGACTTTCTGCTGGGCCAGTTAAATTCAAGGTGGAGATTTCGGTTTAGAAGGTTATAGCAACTGTTTTGTGGGAAGTCCAAATGTGTAATCTGATTGATTTTGTTGAAAGACAATCATGGGCCATATTCTGAAGAAATTTTAAGAAAATTGAAAATTGTATTGGTAATAAAAAGGCCAGAAGGTTTACTCTTTTTGGTTTTCTTTTTTATACTTTTTTTCCCCCATAACAAAAGTGTACCTGCTCATTCTTCATGGATAGCAAAGACTATCCTATAATAATTTTGTTTGGAAACCTTACCCCATCCACCTTACAACCCTGGTTTTGACGCTACAGATTTTCTTTATTCTCCAAGCATAAAGGACATTGCAAAAGGGCATGATTTGTGTTCCTTGAGGATGTCAAAACTGTCATTATGAACTATTCATACCACCAAAACATATAAAGAAGAAAGTGAGAATTATTTAAAAGCTAACCAGTAAGAAATACAATTAGGATTTTGGGGGTGGGGGGATCTATTGCTACTGAATGTTTAAGCAAAATATTGACCTAAGCTTTCTCATGGTGCAGAATCAGAGTAATGTTAGACGAAATGCTAACATAGGATAAATACTTCAAAACAGCAACACAGTATTGGCGTTGGTGGTAGTGTGCCCTGGAGTCAATTCTGACTCATAGTGACCCCCTATAGGTTGTCTGAGGCTGTAAATCTTGATAGGAGCTGAAAGCCTCATCTTTCTCCCATGGAACGGCTGGTAGTTTCGAACTGCTGACCTTGAGGTTAGCAGCCCCACTCGCAACCACTGTGTTGCCAGAGGTCCTTAACAGTATTAATGCTTCCTAACTAGAACTATTTTAGTTTATTCCCTTCCCCCTACAGTTAGATTTGAAGAGAAACAAACTCGCTGGATGCTTCTAGTTACTTATGAATTTCCCTATGACCGCTGACCCAACTTAATCTACAAAATCTCAAATGTCTTTGACTCTGGCTGTACTTAAAATAAGTCTCTGACACGCCTTCATTTTCTCATGTTACCTTTCTCTAGTCCTCTAATATCTTGTATCTGAACTAATGCAAAGCCTCCTGACTAGCTGCTCTACTTCCACTTCTGCCCCTCAAAAATGGCCTATTCACTTAACAGGCACTTTAAAAAAATTATGGTGACTTTTAATGCATTAAGCAATCATTTATGGAACTTCCAAATAACCAGCACTTTTATAGGCACCATAGATACAGCAGTGAACAAATAAACTTTCCTCTTATGCAACAACTTGCAGGTCCCAGAACTCCGCATGTTTACTCATGCCTCCAGATCATTATTTCCACCCAGAATTCCTTTCTCCTCATTTTTTTAAAGTAGTTTACTAGCACCTGTACTTCAAGATTCAGCACAATGGTAGTCTCTTCAAAGAAGGCCTCTCTGAACCCCTCTTTTACCCCACTAGGTGGGTTAAGTGTATATCTTTCTGCTTTCAGAGGTTTCTATGCATTCCTGTCTCTCAGCACTTACACTGTATTGACAGTTAATTGCTTTCTATCTTCTTGCATTAGAATGTGAAATTTTCTCAAGAAAGGATTCTCTCTCCACTATCAGTATCATATTACATCACGATCTTATAACCTAACTATTGGTTAGGACAAGAGCAGAATATTGCTGAGAAAAAAACCTGTTGTTGTTGTTAAGTACCGTGGAGTCAGTTCCGACTCATAGTGACCCTGCACAGGGTTTCCGAGGCTGTAAATCTTTACGGGAGCAGAATGCCTCATTTTTCTCCCGTGGAACCACTAGTAGTTTTGAACTGCCGACCTTAAGGTTAGCAGCCCGATTCGTAACCTACGAAGCTTAGCAAATTTAAATCTAGTATGGTGCTGCAAGATAAAGCACTAGACTTCAAGGTCAGTGGTTCAAACCCAACACCCACTTCTCAGAAACCATATACAGGTTCGCTACAAATCAGAACAGACTCAGTGCCATTTAACAATAATAGCAATCATGCAACTATTGAGCAACAAACTTAAAATAAAAGAAAGACAAAGAGTCTCATGCTTAGAAATCTATTCTGAGCTTTCCTTGCTATACACCTAAAAGAGTTCTAGAATCTGGTTGGTATAGAAATGATCTTAATTAAGACAAGAAACACCAAGAGGGGTTATGTAGGCAGAAAATAAACACTACCAATATCAAATTCATTTTTTACTTCCCAGCTTTGTGCTATGCTATGTAAATGACATAATCTCGTTAAAACTTATGTTCCCCCTAATTTCTATCACAATAACTGATGTTTGGTTTTCCACAGCAGATAAAATTGTGGGTATGATGTGAATGGTGAGTTACATCCATCTAGTATAAGTTTTATTTATTTCAGTCTCTGGTGATTTTCTGACAGTTCTCCATGAAGATTGAATATATCCTGTAGGTTTCCAATCATCCGATTTATCCCAGCCTAGGAATTTGGTAGGGTGTGCTAGGCAGTGGTTTAGAGTCAAATATAAGTGGACCAATCTTTGAGAAGAGATGTTTTTCTGACATTCTGTCTGGAAAAAGAACATTGGATCCACATGTGCAGTTTTCTCTTGTTGCCACTGACACCCAGCAGTCAACATCTGGTCTGTTTTAAGTTTTCTGTTTTTTGGCTTTTTTTTTTTTTTTTCTTTCTTATTTGTTTTAGTGTGGCTTTCCTATTTTTTCTAAACTTATCCCAGATGCCAAGACTGTATAAACTCTCAACTTTTCTCCAGGGCTTTATTATATATTGCTGATGGGTCAGTGTATGATTATTATCACTTTTCTTTGTAATATCAAGGATGATAATCCTTATTATATTCTCCCATGCTTTTCAAAAATTGAGTTTGTGGTCAAAACAAAATATTTTAAAGTTTAATTTTATGCATTTTTAATTAAAAAGGTATTTTAAAACATAATTGAAAAAAGCTGGCTTAAGATATCAAAACAACAATATATTCTTCAACTTGGCACAGGATGAACTGACTTGATTTTGCAAAGGCCAAGGACTCATTTTGTCAGTGATGAATTCATTTACCTTCTTAATTGTAGTTTAGAATATATAATTAGCATGTGGAGTAGAGGCTCCGGTCCTCAGGACAACACTTTGAGTTTTAATATGAAGAAATATAAACACATATTAAGATTTGCCTCAGGGAGACATACAGATTTAGTAGTGACCACCTTGCTACATAATATGGCCCTATTATTAGGAGTAAAAAAAAAAAAAAAAATTAGAAGATTTGATCAGCTTCAATTTTAGCTATAACCAAAAAGAAATTATCTGTTTAACCTTAACCCATGTGGATTTGTTGCATATCAGCCAATTTAAACTGGAAAGTACCATGACTCCCTGTAAAAGCAGTCAACAATTTTGTCTTCTTTCAAAAAAAGATTAAAAAGGCTCATTAAATAAATATTTATTTCTCAGGAGAAAAGCTTAAACCATAGAGACCCACACACAATAATTAGTTCATTTACCTTAAATATCAAGGATGAATAAATATTAGAAAAAGTAAAATACTGATTGATTAAATCTACAATTAAGCTGATATTTGAAATACTATGACCAAATTTTAGTTTCCTAGAGATTAGATTGTCAAATAATTTTCATTTTTGGTTCCAAACATTTAAATTGTCAAATATTTAACCATTTATGCTACTTAGGAACAACTAGCAAGTTATACATTAAAAATCCAAACCCAACAGATGATACCAATTACAATGACACAGTGATGATCTTAATTAAAATGTTTGATAATTAAAAAAAAAAATTTAAGAGTTCCTTTAATGTTTTCATTTGCTATTCCCTATGACTAAGGAATGAGAAAACATTTTCAAGTAAATATTATTTGAAGCTTATGTTATTGTTGTTAGGTGCCGTCGAGTCGGTACTGACTCATAGCGACCTAATGCACAACAGAACAAAACACTGCCCGGTCCTGGGCCAACCTCACAATTTTTGCTCCATTTGGGCCCATCATCGCTGCTACTGTGCCAATCCATCTCATTGGGGGACTTCCTTTTTTTCTCTGGCCCTCTCCAGGAACTGATATCTTTCTCCAGGGACTGGTTCTTTCTGACAATATATTTGAAACATAAAAGACGAAATCTGGCCATCCTGGAAGGGAGCATTCTGGCTGTATTTCCAACACAGATTGGTTTGTTCTTTTGGCAGTTCATGGTATTTTAATATTCTCCTCCTAAACCATAGCTCAAATACATGAATTCTTCTACAGTTTTCTTTATTCACTGTTCAACTTTCTCATGCATATGTGGTTATTGAAAATACCATGGCTTGGGTCAGGTACACTTCAATCCTCAAACTGACATCTTTGCTCTTCAACACTTTTAAGAGGACTTGTGCAGCAGACATGTAACATGTTGTTTGATTTCATGACTGCTGCTTCCATCACTGCTGATGGAAAACAGTCTTTGACAACTTCAATCCTGTCTCTATTTACACTGATGTTGCTTATTGGTCAGTGGTGAACATTTTTTGTTTCTTTATGTTGAGGTGCAACCCATACTGAAGGCTGTGGTCTTTGATCTTCATCAGTAAGTATTTAAAATCCTCTTCGTTTTCAGAAAACAAGGTTGTATCATCTGCATGTTGCAGGTTGTTAATAAATCTTTCAATCCTGATGCCACATTGATGTATCTATATATCTATATCTATATATAATATCGTTTTTGAGATTATTTACTCAACATACAGATTGAATAAGTATGGTGAAAGAATACAACTCTGGCACACACCTTTCCTAAATTTAAACCATTCAGTTTACCTTGTTCTTTTCCAACAACTGCCTCCTAGTCAATGTTCGCCATGAGCACAATCAGGTGTTCTGGAACATTCATTCTCTGCAATTCTCTCCAAAGCTTGTCATGATCCACATAATAGAAAACCTTTGTGTAGTAAATAAAGCACAAGTTTAAACTGCAAGGTCAGCAGTTCAAGTTCACCAGCTACTTCTTGGAAACCCTATACAGGGTCGCTATGGGTTGGACCTGACTCGACGGCACTTCACAAAACAACAACAAGCATCTTTCTAGTAGTCTCTGCTTTAAGTCAAGATCCATCTGACATCAGCAATGACATCCCTCATTCGAAGTCCTATTCTGAATCTGGATTGAACCTCTGGAAGTTCTCTGCTAATACATGGTTGCAGCAGTTTTTCAATTATGTTAAGTAAAATTTTACTTGTATTGAATATTAATGATGTTGTCTAATCATTTCTGCAATCTTTGGTGTCACCTCTCTTTGGAATGGGCAAAAATATGGATCTCTTCCAATCAGTTGGTCAGGTAGTTGTTTTCCAAATTTCATGGTATAGATAAGTGAGTGCCTACAGTGCTGCATCATTTTGTCAAAAGATTTCAATTTGAATTCCATCAGTTCCCTGAGCCTTGTTCTTTTGCAATGCTGTCAGTGCACCTTGGCCTTCTTTCTTCAATATCATTCATTGTTTCTTGATCATATGCTACCCTTGGAAATGGTTGAACATTGGCCATTTCTTCTTGGTACAGTGACCTGTGTATTCCTTCCATCTTCTTTTGATGCTTTCTTCATCATTCAATATTTTCCCCCATAGAATCCTTCAATATTTCAAGTCGAGGCTTGCATTTTTTTCTTCAGTTCCCTCAGCTTGAGGAATGCTGAGCATGTTCTTCCTTTTTGGTTTTCTAACTTCAAGTCTTTGCATATTTCATTATAATGTTTGACTTTATCTTCTCAAGCTGCCTTTTGAAATTTTCTATTCAGGTCTTTTACCTTCTCATTTCTTCAAATTGCTTTAGCATCTCTATGCTGGAAAGCAATTTTTAGATTCTCTTCTGACATCCATTTTGGTCTTTCCTTCTTTCTTGTCTTCTTAACAACCTTTTCTTTTCTTTCTGTATGATGTTCTTGATGTCATCCCACAACTCCTCTGGCCTTTGGTCTTTAGTGTCTAATGCATCAAAGCTAATGCGTCTAGTGCATCTTCAGATGATATGTAAATTGAAGTCATATATGTTCAAGGCCATATTTTAACTCTTGTGGACTTGTTTAAATTTTCTTCAGCTTTATCTTGAACTTGCATATGAGCAATTGATGATCTGTCTGCCCGTGGCCTTATTTTGGCTGATGATATGGAGCTTTTCTACTGTCTCTTTCCATAGATGTAGTCAATTTTATTTCTGTATATTCCATCTGGTGACCTACACGTGTATAGTGGTTTTCTTATGTTGTTTAAAAAAGTTATTTGCCATGACGAAGTTATTGGTCTTGCAAAACTCTATCATACAATCTCCAGCATAGTTTCTACCACCAAGATTATATATTTTCCAATTACTGATCCTTCCTCTTTGCTCCCAACCTTTACATTCCAATAGCCAGTAATTATTAATACATTGTGATTGCATATTCGATCAGTTTCAGACTGAAGAAGTTGGTAGAATTCTTTAATTTTAGCATCACAGGCTTTAGTGATTGGTGCGTAAATTTGTATAATATTTGTATTAACTGACCTTTCTTGTAGTTTTATGGATATTATCCTATCACAGACAGTGTTATATTTCAAGATAGATCTTGATATGATCTTTTTAATGATGAGCGTGATGCTATTCCTCTTCCATTTGTCATTCCTAGCATAGTAAACCATGTGATTATCAGATTCAAAATGGCTAATGCCAGTCCATTTCAGTTCACTAATGCCTAGGATATTGATGTTTATGTGTTCCATTTAATTTTTGAAAACTTCAAATTTTTCTAGATTCATACTTTGTACATTCTATGTTCCGATTATAAATGGATGCTTACAACTCTTTCCTTTCATTTTGAGTTGTGCCACATCAATCAATGAACGTCCCAAAGGCTTTACTCTACTTTGAGGAGGCAGTTCTTCCCCAGTCATATTTTAAGTACCTTCCAACCTGAAGTACTCATCTTCTCACACCATATCTGACAATAGTCTGGTGCTCTTCATCATGTTTCAGTATTTGGTATTCTCATGCTGACAGTGTTCCTCTGTTATTCATAAGGATTTCAGTAACTAAATATTCTAATGTAGTCCATCTCTCCCTTTTCCTAGTCTGTCTTCATCTAGAAGCTTATCTGAAACATGTGCACTGTGATTGACCCTGGCAGTATTTAAAATATCTGTGACATAGCTTCCAGAACCACAGCAACACATAAGCCACCACAGTTCAACAAACTGACATACATGTGGTGGTTGAAGTTGGTATTCAACAACATTACCTAAAATTTAGCATAAATATTGCTGAACTCTCATATTTTATTTCACTAAGAACACTTTAGCCAAGAAAGTGCAAAATGAGAAATAAACAGGTATGTAAAGTATTCATACTTCAAGTTTATGTGTAAGTTTTAAAAAATGTTTTAAAGCCAAAATTTCTAGAAATCCTACTAAGCATACATTAATCATTTCTAGTACCATATTAAAGAATCTTCATCTATGAAGCTGAATTGTACGAATGATTATGGAATTGACTACTGATATGGACTCCTGGTGTAGTACTGTAGGACCACCACTGGAATGCAAGCCACAGGGTCAGCAGTTCAAACCCACCAATGTCCCTTGGAAAAGCTATACAGAGTCTTTATGAGTCACAAATGATTCAATGGTACTTAACAACAACAACAAAAATCCAATAGTAACACATGATCTTGAACATATCATAAGATCATAAGACCTGGTGTATATTGTCTAATTGTTCGAATTTGTAAATTTCATTTTTTGGGCAAAAATAAAGGGAAATTTACTAATAGACATGAGTTTATCACAGAAAACTAAAGTCAAACACTATGTTCAAAGATTTACTTGATAACAATTTTATAACTACTATAGAGATATAGTAGCGTAGTGCTTACGAATCGGGCTGCAAACCTTAAGATCAGCGGTTCGAAACTACCAGCTGCTCCGCGGGAGAAAGATGAGGCTTTCTACTCCCGTAAAGATTTACACCCTCGGAAACCCTGTACAGGGTCGCTATGGGTCAGAACCGACTCGATGGCACTTAACAACAACAATAGAGATATGAAAGTTATTTTCTTTGCTCCCTAACAGTAAAGGAACCCTCAGTATATACGTGTATAGTTATCTTTCTATAAGGATTGAACAGCAAGAAATGTAACTAAAGGCTGGTTTCATTTCATTCACTTAATCTTACCCACATGGGAGCAAAAAAGAAAAAGCTTCAAATTATAGCAAATGGATAGAAAGCTGTTGTTATCAGTTGCTATAAAGTTGATTGTGACTCATAGCAACCCCATGTGTACAGAGTAGTACTCTTCATAGGGTTTTCAAGGACTTTTTGGAATTTGACTTTCATAAGTGTCTTCTGAGACACCCCTGAGTGGATTCAAACCACCAATATTTTGGCTTGTAGTTGAGTGCTTAGCCTTTTATGCAACCCAGGGATAGATAGCAAGTTAGGCATTATGAATCAAAAACTGCCAGATTATGTCAAATACAGTGACAGTAGTGATGATTTCAATGATGCAGAGCAAATGTGGTCTGGATTTACCAGGGCAAATTCTCACCAACAAATCTAGATTGGCTACTCCAACAGCCTTTCCAGCGTATATTTCCTTGCTTCCTAGCTGGTGACAGCCATATTTTAACACTTGATAGGAATTGTTTTTTAACCTTTTCACTTTAGTCATTTTATACACTGTATACATTAGACCATAAATGGTTAAAATAACATTAAGGGATAAACTGTGGGGACTTAGAGTACCATCCACCACCTTTGATATCAGGTATGGCCTATTCCAGACCTGCAGAACCAGTCTGTCATCCCTGGACTAGGGGATATCTCACACTCAACTCCCTTCTGAGATGGCAATGCTCTGATATTTGGGGTCTGCATAAATTACTTTTGGATTGGGTGCCCATAACAGACAATACCTAGCCCTACAGGACCTCCATCTAGGGTTGACTGTTACCTTCTCATACTTTACCCACCATGACATGTGGTCCTGGCTTGTAGGACACCCCTGATTTTTTTCTTTTCTTTGGGTCTGGCACCTGCCATATTTTTCTCTCTTTTTCTTTCATTGTTATTGTTTGTTTATTCTTTAGCCCTCACCTTTGTCTCTCTTTCTTTCTCTCCTTTCATTTTTTCCCATTTTTTCTCTGTTTCTTTTTCCAAATTGCCGCTACTTCGTTCTTTCTTCTCCTTCTTTCTTTATCCCTCTTATTTTTATTTTATTACTACTCTCTGACCTCTTTCCCTTTTATACTTTCTTCTCCCTAATTGGATTTAAGTCTTTTTCTTTTTTCTCTCTCTCTCTTTCATTTTACTCTTTTCTCTCCCTCTTTTTTCTCATTTGACTTTTATATTCTTTTTCCAGCTGTTCCCTGTAACTTATCCCTCTAGTATTTTATTTTATGCTGTTGTTTGTTGGCTTATGTTTGATTTTCTTCTCCCTTGTGTGAGTATGTTTTCTATTCTTGTCTCACACAACAGGAGAGAGCAACGTATTCACACAATTCAGCTACAACTGTACCATCTACAGCCCCACATGTAGGGCAAGAGTCAATGCCAGCTGCTATAAACTGCATCATCAACAACAACCAACATCAGCCAAATCTGTCCTAAACTGAATTGAATAAACAGAGAATAATATACAAGTTCCTCTCCTGATCACACCCACCAAGAGGCAATTGGTGAGTGCTTAAGAAGACACTAACATACAATTATCAATTTAACACAAATACAACAGCATAAATTTAACACAAATACAACAACATCACAATGTCTCAAAAGCAGCAGACAATTTCTGCTCATACTAAGAAACAGGACAGAGTGGCTTAAACAAGTGACCAAGAGGCAGAGCCAGAAAACACTTTTGAGTAAAAAAAGGCATTGTGGCTACATGAAAAATAATTCAAGAGAATTGTATTTAAGTACCTCCAAATTATTAACAAAAATTTCAAGAAAAACAAGAAAGAATTCAGGAAAGCACTATTGGAACAGTCAAACAAAATAGATAAAGGATTGGAAACAATACAAAACTTACAAACTGAAATCTAGATTAATGTTAAGATTTCAAAAATGGACACTATTGAAAGGGGAAATGAGTAGATTTAATCAATGGAAGACTAAATTAATTGAGCTAGAAGAACAATCAGAAAAAATGAAAAAAGATCTGAAGAAAGCCTACGATTC
Source organism: Chrysochloris asiatica (assembly GCF_000296735.1). Lineage (NCBI taxonomy): Eukaryota > Metazoa > Chordata > Mammalia > Afrosoricida > Chrysochloridae > Chrysochloris > Chrysochloris asiatica. The sequence goes on from NW_006408631.1 coordinate 8,737,920, forward strand.
ATGTGGGACAACATGAACAGGAAAAACTTATGAGTTATTAAAATTCCAGAACAGAAAGAGACAAAGAAAAGCACAGAAAAGATAGTAAAAGATCTGCTGGAAGAAAATTTCCATAACATCATGAAAGATGAAAAGATAACCATTCAAGAAGCTTAACAAAACCCAAACAGGATAGACCCCAAAAGAAAATCACCAAGACATATCATAATCAAACTCTCTAAAATCAAATACAAGGAAAGAATCCTGAAAACAACTGGAGAAAAATGAAAAGTTACCTAAAAAGGAGAAGCTATAGGATTAAGCTTTGATTTTTCAGCAGAAGCTAAGGAAACAAGAAGGCAATGGGCAGACATATACAAAACTCTGAAAGAAAAAAAATTCCAACCAAGAATCATATACCCAGCAAAAATGTCCCTCACATATGATGGGGAAATTAGAACATTTTCAGATAAACAAAAATTAAAAGCCTGATTAACTTTTACAAAAAATACTAAAGTGTGTCTTTTGGACTGAGAATTAATAACAGCAGACAACAACAACTAGAGGTTCACATATATGGCAACACCACCCAGAATTCAATCAGCTATAGAATTATCCTGGTGTGGCACTACAGGATCATGCACTGGACCACAAGGTCTGTTTGAATTTCAAGGTCAGTGGTTCAAACTCACTAGCTGCTCCTCAGAAACCCTATACAGGGTTGCTATGAATTGAAAATGACAAAATGGCACTTAATAATAACAGCATTGTTGTTGTTGTTGTTGTTGTTGTTGTTGTTGTTAAGTGCCGTCGAGTCGGTTCCGACCCATAGTGACCCTGTACAGGGTTTCCGAGGGTGTAAATCCTTA
>NW_006408631.1:8739662-8744436 GCF_000296735.1 Chrysochloris asiatica
TGCCATGGGCTGCCAAAAGAACCAATAGATCTGTTTGGAAGAAGTGCAGCCAGAGTGCTCCTTAGAGGCCAAGATGGCCAAACTTTGTCTCTCATATTTCAGACATATTGTCAGGAAAGACAAGTTGCTGGAAAAGGATATCATGTTTGGTAAGGTGGAGGGTCAGAGATAAGGAGGAAGACCCCCAATGAGATGGATTGGCTAAGTGGCAGCATCAATGGACTCAAGTATGGCAACAGTAGTGAGGTTGGCCCAGGATCAGGCAGTGTGTGCATAAGGTCGCTGTGAGTCGGTACCGACTGATGGCACCTAACAAACAACAAAACATCAATTATTATACTTAACGTCAATGGATTAAATACACCCATCCATCAAGAGACAGGGAGTAACAGAATGGATAAGAAAAATAGGATGCTTCTATATGCTACCTACAAGAGACACACCTTACTCACAAAGACAAAATAGTTTAAAAATCAAAGGACAGAAAAATACATGTTAAGATAATAGCAATCAAAAACTAGCAAGAGTGGCAATATTAATTTATAATAAAACAGACTTTAGGTAGAAATCTGCAAAACAGAAAATGAAGGATATAATGTCATGATTTAAATGTCAATTGAACAAAAGGACATTATACTCCCAGTGAAAGTGCCTGAAAATACATAAACCAAACTCTAATAATATTGAAAAAAGAAGCAGACAACTCTACAATAATTGTTTGTTGTTGCTAACTGCTATCGAGTCGGGATCCAACTCATAGCAACCCTGTACAGGGTTTCTAAGGAGCAGCTGGTGAGTTAGAACTGTTGGCCTTAACAGCAGAAACCGACATTGCAGTTTACTGCATTAACCCGCAATGCCACACCAGACAAATTTTGATAGAAAAACTACGAAGAAACAGCAAAACACAAAAAATAAACAACACAATTATCCAACTTGAATGCATAGATTTATGTAGAGCACTGGAAAGCCAATAATTCTTGAGATTCCTCTTCATGTTGTTCAACATGAATCTTAGACCTTCTTTTATTTTTTTATCCTTTTTTCTGTTTGCTCTTCTATCTTAGTGGTATTGAGAGATTAGTCTTCCAGCTCACTTGTTATGCCTTCCATCTCTTCTATTCTACTCCTTTTCCCTTTCAGTGTCCAACTGACTACTACAAGAACAAGCAAAGTTGCTCGCCCAGGAGACATCAGGCAAGTGGTTGGATCCCCTCGGGGCAAACCCCCTTCCAAGACTAAGACTAAATGGGAATACCTGTTCTGACTGGTGACCACGTTTGTCACCGATAAGGGGAAGTAAGGGAAAAACAGCAATGAAGCTGTGAGCTAAGCCCTACAACTTTCAATAGACTCCTGTGAACCCGGGTGGAGACCTGGTTGGCCAGTAGTGTGGCAAGTCCTGGGGATTCTTTGGCCCAGAGTCAGTGACAAAGACACAGAGGACAAGAGTGGAGAGTGAGGCATCCAGCTCATAAGAAGAGAGGGCATATGCATAAGAACACCCACACTTGCAGATAATACCCATTTGACCTGGCTTCAATGACTGGATGATCAGAGCTCAATTAGAAGAAGAAAGAAGAGGAAAAAAAAGAGTAATCTGATACAATTTGATCAACGTGACCTATACTTATGGATGCAGTATCTCTAAAAAGGGAACAAATCTTTCTGCGAGGATCATTCCCACCTCCTCCATGCACTGAGTAGACAGGGATGGGCAACTTGGACATTGGCTACCCAAAATGGGGCTACAAAGGTTAGAAGTGACTGTCTTACAAGCTTTAAAGAGGGAGCCTAGGTCCAGAGAGCGTGGAGGAAGGTAGACTCTCCACTGAGTAGTATCCAATCTGTCTGGGCATGGCTGATGAAAAGAGATGTAGATAGGTCTCTTGTGATACAATAAAGAATAATTGTTATCAGGACTGATTATCTGGGCTGGAAATATAAAGGTAGACATTTTATAGCAAAGAAGGGGAGTGATTGACTTTTCAGTCTAGGTGCAGAGGTCCCTGGGACCATCAAGGGAGAAGATCAGAGAGTGGGACCCTACCCAGAGAAGTAGTGACACCAGAGATAGAGGCAGAGACATGAAGTGGAGAGACAGAGTGGCTGGGAACTTTAGACCCAGAGAGGGAGAGGGGCTGTATGCTGATGACTGTGGGGCAGGTTTGCCTTTGGTTGGTTTATGATGCATGGAGGGGATTGTAACCATGGCAATGAAATGATATATGATAGGATGAATATAAAGCTAATGTTTTCCCATGTAAACTATCACATAATTCACAATAAAACATTTAAAAAAAAGATTCTTATGATTCAATAGTGAGTAATAGTTATCATGACTAATTGCGACTATCACAATTGTAAAGGTAAAAGTTTTTAATCAAAAATGGGGGAGTAGTTAATCTTACAGTCCAGAAACAAAGAACCCTAGGATTATCAAGGAAGAAGAGCACAAGCGGAATGCGAGATCTTATCCAGTGAAGTAGAAATACCAGAGATGGAGGCAGAGATAGGGACATGGTGAGACAGAGCAGCTGAGGACTCTAGATTCATGGAAAGAGGGACTAAGAGCTGACAGGCAGGAGGCAGACTTGCAGAATGTGCTCTTTGGAGGTGTAAATTATTATATATTCCTGAGATTTAAAAAAAAAAAAAATTTAAATTAATAAAGTGGATTATAATCATTGTAGTGAAACAAGGTGTATGACTTGTTTAATGCAAGATTGATGATTTGTCCTGTAAATTTTAACTCAATTCACAATAAAAACTTTTTTTAAAAGTTATATATTTCATGTTACAGACTCCAAGTAATTTGTAGCCACTTCTGGTCTTGGGTGAAGAATGAAATGAATAATTGCCCTTTACTCTTTTTTTTTTTTTTTTTAAGTTTTTATTGTGAGGTTTACACGGGAGAACATCAGCTTTACACTCATCCTATGTTATTACATTTCATTTCAATTATTACAATCCCCTCCATGAATCATCAGATAACCAAAGGGTACACCACACAGTCCTGCCCACCAGCCACCAGCTCACAGCCCCTCTCCCTCCGTGAGTCCAGTGTCCCCAGCCACTCGATCTGGCCACATCATCTTCTCTGTCTCCATGGGTAGGGCCCCACTCTCTGTTCTTCTCACTTGATGGTTGTAGGAACCTCAGGTCCTGGGTTGCAAAATTAATCACTCCCCTCCTTTTGTCAAAAAAACATCTACCTCTATATTTCCTACCCTCACAGTCAGTCCTGATGGCAATTATTCACTATTGTACCACAAGAATCTTATCTCCATTTCCTTTCACCAGCCTGGTCCCAACAGATTGGAAATCATTCAGTGGTGATTCTACCTTCCCCTTACCTGTCTGGGACTAGGTTCCCTCTCAAAAGCTTGTAAGCCAGTCACTTCTTGCCTTTATAGTACCCCCCCCCCCCCCCATTTTGGGTAGCCAATGTCTAAGTTGCCCATCCCTGTCAACCCCGTGTACCAAGGGGGTGGGGGTGATCCTTGCTATAAAGATTTGTTCCCTTTTTTGAGCTACAACATGTGGTTACTACATCCATAAGTATAGCAAAAATTTATCAAATTGTAACAGGTTACTCTCCCCGCCCCCCTTCTTTATTCTTTGAATCGAGTTCTGATCATCCAGTCATCGAAGCAAGGTCAAGTGGGTATTATCTGCAAGTATGGGTGTTCTTGTACATCTTCCCTCACTTCATATCAGCTTGACGCTTCGCTCTCCACTCTAGTCCTCTGTGACTATGTCACTGTCTCTGGGCCCAGGAGTCCCTGGGTCTTGCCATATTGCTGGCCATCCAGGTCTCCACCTGGGTTCACAAGGGTCTATTGAATGTGGTCAGGCTTAGCTTGCAACTTCAATGCTGTTTTTTCCCCCTCTTCCCCTTATGGGTGACCAACATGGTCACCAGCCAGAGCACATGGTCACCAGTCAGAACAGGTATTCCCATTTAGTCTCAGTCTTGAAGGGGGTTTGCTCTGAGGGGTCCCAACCACTTGCTTTGATGGCTCCTGGGCAAACAGCTTACTTGTTCTTGTAGTAATCAATCAGACTCCCATTATTGTTTCATATTTTTCTTGTCAGTCTTTCTTTCATGAAGTTATCTTCTGTTCTTCTAGTTGCTCCAGGCTGGTCTATTCGTCCTTTCTAGTGGAACTTTCCTACCTCATTAGGTTCTGGATGAGGTTCTGGATTCCATCTATGTTCTTGTGCAATGTAAAGGATCCACAGGAAGCCTCTTTCACGGAACAACTTCTAGCCCCTTTTAAGGTATTCCAATCAGTTATAGGCTGAAGACAGACTTACAAGCTTTCTATAGTGATGTTTTTGGCTATTCCTTTCTCCCCCACATCAAGTGTCTATTTTACAATGGTAGGCAAGGGAAACCAAGATTCAAAAGACAGCCAAGCACCTTAACATTATTTCCTCTCTTTTACCCATTCAAACCATGCCTCAATCCCTGTATCCCTTTTACCCATTCAAACCATGCCCCAAGCCCTGTTGTTCCAAGGTTTTGCATACATCATCAGTTACCTCTGTCCCACTTAGCCCATGTGAACCTGCCTAACTGTTCTCCCATCAGCCTTGTTCTTCCATTCCCCTCCCCCTTCTTGTGTATTACCCCTTGGCGTCCCCTCCCACCTACCCAAGCTATCCTGTGTCTATTCCCTACCCTGTGCTATGTCTTCCCCTTCCACCCTCCCTGCCTCCCCTCCTCTCATCCTATACATCCTGGTGATCAGCAATTATATATATATAT
>NW_006408631.1:8744772-8759100 GCF_000296735.1 Chrysochloris asiatica
TATTTCTTGTGGGTAAATACCAAGTAGAGGAATTGCTGGGTCGTATGGTATTTCTATTTCCAACCTTCTGAGGAAGGGCCATATTGCTGTCCAGAGTGGTTAGGCAATTTTGCAATCCCACCAACAATGTAGGATGGTCCCAGTCTTTCTGCATCCTCGCCAGCATTTATTGTCCTCTACTTTTTTGATCTTTGCTGTTATTGCTGGTGTGAGATGATAGCTCATTGTTGTTTTCATTTGCATCTCTCTGGTGGCTAGTGATCCTGAACATTTCTTCATATGTTTGTTGGTTGCCCAGATCTCTTCCTTGGTGAAGTTTCTGTTCATGTCCTGTGCCCATGTTGTGCCATGTTGTGCCATGTTGTGGTTGTTTAGATGGATGTTTGCTATTGTGCTATAAAGCTTACTGGGTGTCTCCTGGTGGATATGATCAGGAGATAGGCTTTCCTTTTCGCATGTAATGCTTAGCAGCTGTTATAGGCTCTTGCCTCAATGGTGAAATATTATGAGGTTTGCTTGTAGCTTGGCTATATGGCCATGACTGCTGTCTTTTCTTGGGTAACGTAAGGAGTGAAAGCTCACACCTCCAGGAAAAATGTGTGATCAAAGGACCAAAAGCAGAAGCAATATAAAAGCAGAGAGACAAAAACCACCACTTTGAAACTGTGGCCAACTGTGTAGTCGCCTTCCTTGCTCACAGGCAGTGTGTGTGTACTGTAGAAGCCTCCAGCAGTGGGTGGGGGTGTCTGATAGCTCTGTCCGCTTCTCTAATCACCACTGTAGAGGTGTGCAGATAGATATTGAGAAGTTAATGGGAGAGTGATTGTCTACTGTTTTTGTCTCCGAAGGTCAGTTAGGTGTCTGCATGTGCACAGCGTAATTTTCAAGATAGTTGAGTCCTTTTATGTTGGGGTGTTACATATTGTTCATATGGTTTGTCTGTCAGGCCTGACAGGCCTGCTTTTTTCTTGCTAGATAGGCCGGAGTAAAGGTTCCTGCACAAATTAATTTTAGGGCTGCAGCCCTGAGGCTTACGTATAAGCAACTGCCAAAATCTTTCTCTCTCTGCTGTGGGAAAACTGTGGGCTCAATGCTGGACTCTTTTTTTGGGCATGTACACCCACCTGCCTGCAGGTGTCTGAGTTGTGCTAAGAAGGTGCTACAGGGAAGAGGTGGAAAAACGTGTAGAATCCCCTGCACCTCCTCTTGAAAATGTCACTGAACAACTTTTAGAGCTGGTTCCCTGTGCAGTCTGGTTGTAGCCCCACCCTCTGAACTCTGCCCAGATGGGGTAGCTGCAGAGGGAGTCCTGTCTCGAGTGATTCCTAAATCACTGTATATTCCTTTATATCATGATTTTTCCACTTGTGCATGCAGGAAACTGATGTCCTGCACCTTATGCTAGATCCAGAGTTCTGGTGTTGTTCCATGAATGCAACTTCTTTACGTTTTCAATCCCTCCCCTACTGAGCCTTTCCTTCCTGGCTCTGTCTCTGCCACTGCCAAAACCGGAAGATTGTCCTTTACTCTTGATGTGTACAAAAGTAAGAAATGACAGGCCTGTATTTTTGTGTGGCACTGTGGGCTAATGCATCAGACTGCAAAGTCATTTGAACTGCAAGGTTGGCAGTTCAAGCTTACCAGCTGCTCTTTGGAAACCCTATACAGGGTCACTATGGATATGAATTGACTTGATGGCACTAAACAACAAGTTAGCATATATGTGTGTGGTTATATATATATATATTGTTGTTGTTAAGTGCCATCGAGTCAGTTCCAACCCATAGCGACCCTGTACAGGGTTTCCGAGGGTGTAAATTTTTACAGGAGTAGTAAGCCTCATCTTTCTCCCATGGAGCAGCTGGTAGTTTCGAACCACTGACCTTAAGGTTCGCAGCCCAATTCGTAACCACTATGCTACCAGAGCTCCATATATTTATGATAGAGAGAGACAGAGACAGAGACAGAGAGAGACAGAGACAGAAACAGAGAGAGTGTGTATGGCATTGTAGGATAACCACTGCACTGCTAACTAAAAGGTATGTAGGGCAAACCCAGCAGATGCTCCTTGGAATCCCTATAAAGGGTGGCTATGCATCAGAATAACTTAACAGCACTTAACAGCAATATGTAAATACACTAAAAATAGACTCTGGATTTTGTCTTGATGCAGGTAATAGCAACAACAGTTTCAGGGACAATAGTGGTGTCTGTGCCAATGGCCATCAATATCTATGGTGGGCAGGACAGACATTTGGTGTCTTGCCCCTATGGCCATGATGCTAATCTCGATGGCTCCTGAAAACTATTTTTACTTGTCCTCTTGTTTCTTAGCCTTTTTTTTTTTTTGGCTCCTGCCTGTTTTCTGAGGCTAAACTTCCTGTTTTGGAATTTCTGTAACTGCCAATTAGCCTTTTAAAGACATTTCTTTTGGACTTAGCTTATTCTGAATTAGTTTTGGTTGTTTCTAATGAAGAAAATGGATAGTTACATGGTTTGAACAGACTAAGTAGGTTTAGCTCTCTGGTTCTTGAAATAACCAATAAATATGTTTGCTTTGGCAGAGATTTCACAAGCAGGGAGATGGAACCAAGTCCAGCTCAGTTTACTCAACTGCCAATAAGTCCTGGCTTCCTATTCTAGCCTCTCTAGAATTTTCCTGTTATAATAAATAAAATATTACATGTAAAATATGTTTCCAATTCTCACATTTTTTTCCACTGATGGGTTCAGGTTTTCCTTCTTTAATAACCCTTTCCAAGGGTCATGCTACAAAACTTAATGTGTGCAAAGATGGAAAGACATTTGCTAATTTTTTTTTTTTTTTTTTTATTACAGGAAATTCCCCTCCCACCACTGTTCTTTCTAAATGGCAAGAGTACTGGACAGAAGTCTGGAGAAGAAAGAAAGACCCAAGTCCTTGTTCTTTGTCCCAAAAGATTTGTTATTTTAGTAAACACTTCATCTTTTTTGACCTTAGGTTCCCACATGTGAAATATCAGAATGGGGTTGTTGTAAGAGAAGGAAGCCTAAAGAAGGTATTTCAGTGTCTAATTCTATAAGAAAATGTTGGAGCATCTCTTCTCCTCAACCCCCTAAAATAAGCTTAATTATTCATCCTTCAATAAATTTTAAGGAGAAAAGAGACAAAACAAACAAACAAAAAAGAACAAAATTAAAAAAAAAAAAAAACAAGTTTTTTTTTTTTTTTTTAATAGAAACATCTCAATAGCATTTAACAACAACAACATGAAATACAAAAGGACTTCAAAAATTTGTGGAAAAATTCCATCATCTATCAATTCTGCTTTTCAATTTTTCAGAGCTTTACACAATCAATGAATTGCTTTTAATTATTGCCTAGAAAAAGAAAATGTGCACAATTTCAAGTTTTCAAAGAATCCCATTCATTAACATAAAGGCAGGAGCCAGACCTTGGTAGAGTGTTATTTTTATTAAGCACTAGACTTGTAATTTTCCAACATCTGTAAGGAGTTAAGAAACAATCACTACGATCATTTCAGTTACTCTGAAGCCCGCAATATATGAGTAATCTTGAATGTTTTATGGGTCCTTCAAAATCATCAAATAGGATTTCAAAAGTGTTTGCAGTATGAACCACACCTCTTTTTTTTCTGGCCATGGAAAAACCATGTAAAAGAGACTCTAGATGAAGCCAGCATTGTAAGTAACAGACATATAGTTTATTTTTAGAGCCTCGGTTGCCATTAGTGAGGAATTGGACAATTTTTAGTCTGACTCAAACACAGAAAAAACACCTTCCTGATCATTCTGTGATCTCAACACAGAATATAAAATATAAAGATTCTAATACTAGGGACACAATAAATGCACTGATGAGTGTTTTCTCTTTTAACACGATTCATTTGCCCTCAGCTGTATCTTACTAATGAGGTCTTAAATCATCAGGAATAAGTAGGTATGCTCCGCTCTAACTTCAGCTTGGGGCAATGGTGGACACTGCTCTATTGAGCTATTGAAGTTTATGTTGGAGTCTTTTCCTACCAATTCCATGTCTCCTTAGTGAGACGGATCCATGGACTTCCAGCTGTCTGTCTCCTTCCTTCAAGGGCTGCAACACTGCCACATAAGTCCTCCCCTTGGAAGTGGAAGTGCACAGTGTACTAATGAAAAACTGCTGGCAGAGAGCTGCAATTAGAAAACTGAAGCTTGGGAGTAAGAGGAAAAGGCAGTTTAGTTCTTTGTTACCCTTGAGCATTTTAAGAAGGCGTGAGGTACTTTTTACTTCTAATTAAAACCAGGAGAAATGTTGAATGAAGGCCAGCCTTACATGTAATAAAGTGGGTATATATTTGGACAGGCTTTTCTTCAAGTAATTCCTTCCCTTATTTTCAGATTTTACAATTATATTTTTAAGTAGGGGATAACCACTTGCATTCAGCTCTACAAACTAAAGACTAGAATGGACATGCAGTATGTTGATTAAAGTTCTTGTCAAGGTATATGTCAATAGCATTAGATTATTGCCTGATGTATTTCCTCATATAGAGACATGAAAAAATAAGCATAAAGATATCGAGTTTGTTAAAAAACAAAAACAAAAACAAAAAAACTTAGGAATTAGGCAGAAAGCATAACAAGTCTACAAGAAGCATGGGCCATGCAAGTATTTAGGAGTAAGTTGGCCTGAGATTGATCCACTTGGTTTTCTGAGACAGACAAATGCATTTTATATTAATGAGGACTCCTTGGTCAGTACTGGATTGATATGAAAGAACACATCATGTCAATGTTGACAATAGAAATTCCAATAGATGTTTATTGTTTATCATCTATCTTTAACTCTGGTATGTTTACTCCTTGAAGGTAGGGTACTTGGCTATTTTTTCACCACTGGATCCAGCCTTCAGAATATAACAGATATATGGTAAAATTCAATATATGAATTGATTTTAATTATTGCCTAGAAAATAATTAGGAAAAAAAATACAGGAAGAAAAGAAGGAAGGATAGAAGGAGCAGAGTCCCATTGGATCCACCACTGGGGCAGGAAATCTGAGATGTATGGTTTTCAGCAGTCATTTAATCTGTCTTGAAGAAGGTGTGGCATGCAGAAATGGATTCACAATACCCCAATGGAGTATGTGAATCCCTTTCATTGACACAATTTGTCCCTTTATGTTCCCTCTCTTCAGAGCTCCCTCCTGCTCCCAAGTTACCTGCCACTGCTTAGTTCTCTGTCTTAGAACTCTTAGATGTAACTGCATGCTCCATCATGCTGCCCTTTGACTCATAAGTGGCAGCTGTTTCTACTTTCATTCTTATAAACCACCACAGGGCCTGCAATTGCTTGCAGGTACAAAGTCTTCATAAAATATGCACTGGCTATCTCAGGCCAGGCAGTAAACTTTCATTCTCAAGTATGTCTGCACTCTGACCACTGCCTGATCCTCTCAAGTTCTGTGTTTGTGTGCGGTCCAAAGTTGAGGTGAGAGTAAGCCTTCAGAGGGGGGAACAGAAGGGTCCTGTGAGGTGATGACAATAACAGAGACTGAGGAAAGTGGTAAAGAATAGAAAGAAAGGAACTCAACTGGATCTGGAAACACAGAAAAGGGGATGGGAATGAAAAAGCCTTACATACTTTCTGGTAGCGTAGTGGTTACGAATCGGGCTGCGAACCTTAAGGTCAGCGGTTCGAAACTACCAGCCGCTCCGCGGGAGAAAGATGAGGCTTTCTACTCCTGTAAGGATTTACACCCTCAGAAACCCTGTACAGGGTCGCTATGGGTCGGAACCGACTCGACAGCACTTAACAACAACAACTTTAGAAACTGGCCCTGGATTATTCCTGTCCTGAATACTGACTTTACCAGCCTGTAAAACATTCTGTAAGATTCACAACTGTACAAATCAAGCAAGTTGTAAACCAGTTTCAGTAATTTCTCAATGAAGAAATTACCCTCTAATTCTCTGTGAATCACCTATTTTATAAGCCCAATGAGAAAATTGTTTGTTCTAGAACCATTTATTATTGCTGTCCCACCCTCAGTTAATTGTAAGGGAAGCTGCCCTTACCTTGAAATTCCTGCTGAGTACACAAAACTGTGCTAACTTTGCTCATCCATAAAATATGATAAAAATAGTGTCTGCTTCACCAATTGTTATTAGGATCAAATGAATCATGTCTAAAGTGTTTAGGAGAACATCTGCCACACAGTACACTTCCATTAAATGTTAGCAATGGTATTGACAGTGATGGAAGGTGATTCCAGTGATGATGATGATTATAACACACCATTGCCTATGGCTGGTTTGACAAGAAGTGCTCTTATCTAAAAGCAGCCAATCCAGAATATAAACATTGATTAGTGAATCTGTGACTGATTTAAAAAGATGATGTTGTGAGGTACTATTGAGTCAGTTCTGACTCATAACAACCCTATGGACAACAGAACTAAACACTGCCGGGTCCCCCTCCAACTTCACAATCCTTGATATGCCTGAGTTGCTGCTGTCACTGTACCATTACATCTCGTTGGGGGACTCCCTCTTTTTGCTGATGCTCCACTTTACCAAGCATGATGTCTTTTTCCAGGGACTCTTACCTCCTGATAGCATGAAGAAATTATGAGAGAGGAAGTCTCGCCCTCCTGGCTTCTAAGGTATAGTCTGGCTGCACTTTTTCCAACATAGATTTACTGGTTCTTTAGACAGCCAATGGTACTTTCAACATTCTTCACCAACACCCTAATTCAGAGGCATTGATGCTTCTCCAGTCTTCCTTATTCATTGTCCAATTCACATGCATATGAGGCAATTGGAAATTCCATGGCTTGGTATATACACATATTGTTGTTGTTGTTAAGTGCCATCGAGTCAGTTCCAACCCACAGTGACCCTGTATAGGATTTCCAAGGAGCAGCTGGTGAGCTTGAATCACTGACCTTGCAGTTCAAACAACTTTGTAGTCTGGCGCATTAGCACACAGTGCCACACCAGTATTAGAGTAAAATAATTCTGAGTCTTCTAGCATATCTGTATATTATTGTAATTGTTTTCTACACCATGTACATTTATGTAATGATGTCTAGGAAAACATGGTATACTAGCAAAATTCAGAATATTTAATTGTGCTCATGAGAAACCTGTACACAGACCAAGAGGCAGTCAGTCATTCAAATAGAACAAGTAGACAATGAATGGTTTAAAATTAGGAAAGGTGTGTTTCAGGGTTGTATTCTTTCATTATACATATTCAATCTGTATGCTGAACAAATAATTTGATAAATTGGATTATATGAAGAAGAACATGACATCAGGATTGGAGGAACACACTGCAAAATGCAGATGATACAACCTTGTTTGCTAAAGGCAAGAGGACTTAAAATACTTATTGAAGACAAAGACCACAGCTTTTCGTATGGATTGCACCTCAAAACAACGAAGACAAAAATTATCAGCACCGGATTAATAAATAATGTTAAGATAAATGGAGAAAAGTTTGAAATTGGCGAAGACTGCATTTTTCTCCAATCAACCAACAATACTCATGGAGGCAACAATGAAGAAATCAAATGATGTATTGCATTAGGCAAATCTGCTGCACAAGATCTCTTTAAAGAGTTCAAGAGCAAAGATGTCAGTTTGAGGACTAAGGTACACTCGATTCAATTCATGGTATTTTCAGTAGCCTTATATACAAGTGAAAGTTGGACAATAAATTATAAAACCTTAAAAGAATTTATGCATTTTAATGATGGTGATAGAAAACTAAAAGTACCACAGACTGCCAGAAGAACAAATCAGTCTGTGGTGGAAGAAGAACAGCCAGAATGTTCCTTAGAAGTCAGGATGGCCAGACTTCATCTCTTATACTCTGGACATATAATCAGGAGGGACCAGTCCTGGAGGAGGACATCATGCATGGTAAAGTGGAGGGTCAGCAAAAAAGAGAAGACCCCCATTGAGATGGATTGGCACAATGACACTAGCAATGGGCTAAAGCATAGCAACAATTGTGAGATTGGCACAGAACTGGGCAGTGTTTTGTTCTATAGTGCATAAAATCTCCATGAGGGGGTACTGACTTCATGGCACCTAACAACAACAGGCAGTCTCTATGAAAATAAATATTTGATAATCTTTAATTTGCTCTAAAATCAATAAATGTAAAGTGAAGTGTTATTAATGAAGATAGTATCTTCCTCCCATGTCCCTTTTGTTTAAGCTCATCTGTCTGGGCCAAAAAAGATGAAATTGATTTGGTTACTGTTATTTAAGAGCTCCATATCTAGTATGAAAAAGTCTTCCTACATCTTTTTGATTCTTAGCACAAAGAAATCTTGGAAATTGTCACTCCTGTTCTGAGAATAAGAAAAGACTGAACAAAGTGATTATTAAGTGATTATTAATAACTTTTTTTTTGATTCAACAAAGAACTGAGATTATAGTGCAAATTATTACTGAAATCTGGAGAAAAAGCCTGCAGTAAGCAGAAAAATAGTTCACAAAAGTTGGACAATAAGGAAAATTGGAGAAGAATTGATGCATTTGAATTATGATGTTGGTGAGGAATACTGAAAGTACCATGGATAGCCAATAGAACAACTAAATCTGTCCTGAAAATATTAAAGCCAAACTCTTCCTTAGAAGGGAGGATGACTAAACTTCATCTCTCATTTTTTATACTTATTATTATCAAGAGGTACCAGTTCCTGGTGAAAGATGTCATGCTTGGAAAATTGGAGGGTTCAATGTAAAAGAGGAAGATTCACAACAAACTGGATAGATGCAGTGATAGCAATAATGTTATCAAACATAACAATAATTGTGAGGATGACACAGGACTGCACTGTATCATTCTGTTGTGATAGGGTCACTATGAGTTGGAACTTACGTCATAGCACCTAATAACACCAACAAAATTCCTAACCTTTGGAACCTATGAATATGTTACGTTGTAAGGCAAAGGATAATTAAAGTAGTAGATGAAATTATGGTTGCTGATCATTTAAAAATAGACAGATTACCCTGCATTATCAGTTTGGCCCACCACTGCAAATGAAAACAGTGATATATTAGGATAGTCCTTAAAAGTGGAAGATCCTATAAAAGGGGAAACAGAATTTGATTTGCATGTTTGATCAATTTCAGACTGAAGAAACTGATGTAATTCTTCAATTTCATCATCACTGGCTTTAGTGGTTGTGCATAAATTTGAATAATAGTGGTATTAACTAGTCTTCCTTATAGTTTTATAGATATTATTCTATCATAAAGTACTGTAATTCAAGATAGATATTAAGATGTTCTTTTTTGATGATGAATGTGATGCCATATCTCTTCAATTTGTCATTTGTACAGTAAACCATGTGGTTCTCAGATTCCAAATGACCAAGGCCAGTCCATTTCAGCTAGGATAATAAAAAACATTGTCTACGATATCAATGTTTATGCATTCCATTTCATTTTTTAAAACTTCTTTGGAACAAGAACCAACAAAGGACAGCCATCTGAGACTAAAATACATCACAATATCACCTTGAACTCAAGCAAGATATAGAAGTATTCAAAGTAAAACAGAGCTGTTGTTGTTGTTGTTAGGTGCCATCGAGTCGGTACCAACACATAGTCACCTTATGCACAGCAGAACGAAACACTGCCCGGTCCTGGGCCAACCTCAACACTGTTTACATGCTTGAGACAATTGTTGCTGCCCCTCTGCCAGTCCATCTAGCTAGGGGTCTACCTCTTTTTCTCTGACCCTCCACCTTACCAAACATGACATTCTTCTCCAGCAACTGGTCCCTCCTGACAATATGTCTGAAGTATGAGAGACAAAGTTTGGCCATCCTGGCCTCCAAAGAGCACTCTGGCCGCACTTCTTCCAACACAGATCTGTTGGTTCTTTTGGCAGCTCATGGCACTTTCAATATTCTCCTCCAACACCATAACTCAAAAGCATCAATTCTTCTACTGTCTTCCTTATTCACTGTCCAGCTTTCACATGCATATGAGGTGACTGAAAATACCATGGTTTGGGTCAGGCGCACCTTAGTCCTCAAGCTGGCATCGTTGCTCTTCAACACTTTAAAAAGGTCTTGTGCAGCACATTTGCCTAATGCAATATGCCATTTGATTTCTTGACTGCTGCTTCCATGAGGGTTAATAGTTGATCCTAAAAGAATGAAGGCCTTGTAAACTTCAATCTTCTCTCTGTTAAGAATGTTGTTTATTGGTCCAGTGGTGAGGATTTTTGTTTTCTTTATGTTGAGATGCAATCCATGCTGAAGACAAATCTTTGATCTTCATCAGTAAATATTTTAAGTCCTCTTCACTTTCAGCAAGCAAGGTTGTATCATCTGCATATCGCAGGTTGTTAATGAATCTTCCTCCAATCCTGATGCCACATTTTTCTTCATATAACCCAGCTTCTTGCATTTTTGCTCAGCATACAGGTTAAATAAGTATGGTGAAAGAATACAATCTTGTCACACACCTTTTTTAATTTTAAACCATTCAGTGTTCCCATGTTCTGTTTGAACAACTGCTTCTTGGTCCATGTACAGATTCCTCATGAACACAATAAAGTGTTCTGGAATACATTACATTATAAAGGTCCCCAAATTCAAATCCACATTGAATTCATTCCAACTCACAGTGACTCTGTATAGGGTTCTTAAAGCTGTAAATCTTTATCGTGGGTTTCAACTGCCCACCTAACAGTTAGCATTCTAGTGTTTATCCTTTGGTGCTATGAGGGCTCCATAACAGTTCTGAAATTACCTTCAATTTACCTATGTTGTTTTCATATGAACCTCCATGTTAAAACAAAACAAAACAAAACAAAAAATTGAGGAGGGCACTGGTTTAATGCAGTATTTCTTGAAGTGTGGTCTCTGGGCCTCAAGGTCAGCAGTTTAAAACTACCAGCTGTTCTATGGGAGAAAGATGAGGCTTTCTGCTCCCATAAAGACTTGCAGCCTTGGAAACCCTGTGTAGGGTCACTATGAGTTGGAACCGACTCCATAGTAGTTAACAATAACAACAGTCTCTGGGCCAGCAGCATCAACATCAGTGGAAACCTGTTGGATCTGTGAAAAATTAGACTTCAGCCCATATCTCCTGAAACGGAAACTTTGGGCCAAGTCCAGAAATTTGTTTCAACAACCCTTCCAGGAAATTCTAATGCAACAAAAATTTGAGCAATAAAAAGGTCCTGCAAAAGGAAGGCCCAGTATAGATCCCTTGTATCAGAATGATCTGTTTGGGGATGTGAAGGCTTTTAAATATGTGTGTGTGTGCTTCTTTGTGGAAAGAGGAGAGGACCTGCTATAATGAGAGATAAATGCCTAAGTCAACCTCCAGGTTAGGGGGATGGAGTTAGTAGGGGTAGAGAGGAGATGTGATTGAGACTCAAGGAGTCAAGCATCAGACAGAGCAAGAAGGGACCAATGTTGCAACATGGTGGATCAACCAAATGGTTGTGCAAACACTGAGAGCACAATGTTTGGGTTCCTGCTGAACCCAAACATTCTTCTGTGAGTTAGATGATGGAGAAGACAATCAACACTTGGAGAAGTGTTGATGCTTGCCTTGTATGAGTGTTCACATTAAATGAGATTGTTTTCAACTGTTTAATTTCAATGAGGATGTAATCCTGTACACCCTTTCCCTATCTAAAACTTTATCAGCTGGTTTAGGTCTCATGAAGAAGTTAAAGATAAATTTAAAAAGGAGGTAAAACAAAATAATTTTTTAAATCTTTATATAGTGGACATGTTTCAATTCAGAGCGCTGGTGGTACAGTGGTTAAAGTGCTCAGCTGCTAACCAAAAGTTTGGTGGTTGGAATCCACCATCTACTCTGTGAGGGAAGATGTAGCAATATGTATCTGTAAGTATTTGCAGCCCTGGAAACAGGGTAGCTATGAGTTGGAATCAACATGAAAGTTGAGTTTTGGTTTATTTCTACTAAATTGCATAAAGCTGTGTGTGACAAATATTTAACATGCTCAGCAGCTGATCGAGAAAGTCATAGTTCAAATCTAGCTAGAGGTGTCTTGACAGATAGTCCATCTACTTCCCCAAACCCAGCAACTGACAAGCTTAGTTAGCACAATTTTACTCCGACACACGCGTGGTGATCATCAGTGTGAATCAACTTCACAGCAACTCTTTTGCTTTTTTTTTTTTTTTTTTTTTAAGGTTTTTGTTGTGGATTGAGTGAAAGTTTTCAGGGCACATCATCGGTTTCACATTCAAACATTCATATACCTTGTTTCATTACATTGATTCTAATCCCCTCCACATACCATCAGTTAACAGAGTTTCTCTATATCCTCTTTAGCTTTTTTGAGGGGGGGAAACTTTGCCTTTTTGGAATTTACAGTCTCAGCTTTTAGGGAAGGTTTTTACATTTATCTGTGGGTATCCAGGGCTCATGTATGGAATTACTAACCAGCATAACTGAATAATCAGAAAAGGGACATTTTGCTATGTCTGCTAGGTGGCTAAAGTCTGATCCTCAGAGCCTATGGTTTGGACGGTCAGCAACGCTTGGACCCACGGGGACTTGAACGCCTGACCGGATCTGCACGGTCTGCATCAGATTCCCCCTTATTTATTATTTGTTTAAGGGACGCTGCCTGTCTTAGGCGGTCAGTGTGAATTCCTCAGTCTTACCCGTCATCGAAACTCATTGCAGCATGGCAATGGCTCTGTCTTAGGTTGCCGAGGTTCCACGTGATCCTTGCCCGTCTCTGGCCACACGTCCACCATAAACAGACACCATCCGAAGAAGGCAGGGAGGAAGGAGACCAGCTGGGGAACCCACACGCAAGATGTTGCCAGACCTCCACCTGCTCTAAGACGACCAAGCAGGATCACTATGCTGGGGTTCAACCAAGTTCACAGGGGAACTTAATCTCTGGCCGAGGTAGCAAATTAGTAGCCACACAGTTCTCAACTTGAGAATTACTTATATCAGAAGTTTGTTTTGCTTTGTTTTTGTCTTTTAAAAAATGTAAATCTACTTGACCTGTTTCATCATTTGGCTTTTTATAAAATGTTTCAGGATAAAATATCATTATTTCAGATTTCCTTGGTTCAGTGAGGATTTCAGGGCAACATTAACTTTTTTAGCAGCTAAAGATGTTGCAGTGATGAGATCGATCCACTTGAGGGCAGTAAAAGAACATGTCTTGTCTGTATATCACAGATGACAATAAAATTCAAAATAAAACACACTTCGTAAATACCTTTTTTTTTTTTTAATTTTTTTATTCTTTTACCTTGGTTTAGAATTTTTTATCCATACTCCCTCATTTTTATAGCATACATTCTATAGAATCTTTATTTTAAATAAAATAGCAACATTAAAAATAAACAACAACACTGTTTTTGGCGTGGGTTGGTGGGCGTTATTTTAACAGTCCTATTTTGCTGTGACTTATGGTGGTGGTGGTGGTGATGTGCCGCGGTGGAGTCGGTTCCGACTCATAGCGACCCTGCATAGGGTTTCCGAGGCTATAAATATTTACCAGAGCAGAAAGCCTCATCTTTCTCCTCCAGAACTGCTGATAGTTTCGAACTGCTGACCTTGCGGTTAGCTGCCCTACTAGTAACCAATACACTACCAGAGCTCCTTATTGAACAGTATAGATATACTTTTAAAATTAGGTATTTATTGCATATAATGTAGAAAATGTTGGCTATAATATCTAGCTGGTCCCTCAAATAGTACTGCTTAAATTTTGAGGAATTTTATGTAGATTAGTAAATATCTTAATGATAAAATCTGAATGAAGACATTACATTAGGTCTAAAACTACTGCATTGTTGTTTTTGTTGTTGTTAAGTGCCCTGGAGTCGATTTCAACCCATAGAGAACCATTATAGGGTTTCCAAGGAGTAGCTGGTGAGCTTGAACCACCAACCTTGCAGTTCAAACAACTTTGCAGTCTGACGTATTAGCCCTCAGCGTCACACCAGGACTCTGTGTGCAGTAATTTAATTCAGTTCAACAAGGTTTATTTATGTTGTATGGATTTCTGGTATACGTGTAGATGATAAAACTACTTTGGATAACTTCTTGGCAGTTTCCGGTACAGGAAAACATGCTTTATATTATCGGCACAGGAGAATACAAGAAAGGAAGAAATAGGAGTGAACACCTTATAGTGCCCGTAACACAGATGATGATGAAAGTTAGAAACAGAGTTATCTTTACTTAAATATAGTAAAGGTTAAGTGTAAATTTGAAAGCAGCTTAAAGATACTGGGGCGGCTAGAACTTGTCCATGTCTTCCCCTGGGAAGTGTTTAAATGATGTGTATATATATATTAT
>NW_006408631.1:8759200-8777746 GCF_000296735.1 Chrysochloris asiatica
GAAAAAGAGAGAAAAGATTCAAATGGGTATCAGAAGAGACTCAAAAATTTGCCCTGAATGTAGAGTAGGTATATATATAATTATATTATATACATACACATTTTGCTAGCTATAATTTAGTTATTGTTGTTAAGTGCCGTTGCGTTGGTTCCAACTCATAGTGATCCTGTTAATTTTTACAGGAACAGAAAGTCTCATGTTTCTCCCTCAGAGCAGCTTGTGGAATCGAACCACAGACCTGTGTTTAGTAGTCCAGTGTTTATCCTAAGGTGCCACCGTGCTCTCCATAAGTAAGTTATGACTCAATTAAAAAAAAAAAAAAAGTCAATGGGCCATTCTGTAATCATGGTAACTGTAAAGTTGGATTTATATGAGCAATCATAATTATGATTGTTAATCATACCCTATTGTTACAAAGATACAGCCATGCAAATTTGAAATAAGGATAACTTCTTTACTAGCCTGTTTTAGAAACTCTTAATCTACACTACCTCTCTACCTCTACCTATCCAAGTCATTTCCAAGATGTATTTATTGCAATGATTAGATATTTTTGTGCCCCTGTGATTTGCAATTGGCCAAATTATGTTGCAATATTACTAGGAAACTCACAGTTAAACCAATGCTTCTTGTTGTTAAGTGCCATTGAGTCAGTTCCAATTCATAGGGACCCTGTATAGGGTTTCAGAGCAGCGGCTGGTGAATTTAAACTGCCAACCTTGCAGTTCAAACTGACCTTGTGGTCCAGTTCATTATCCCGCAGCACCAAACCAGACTCCAAAACCTATGCTAAGAGTGCAATAAGACAGAATGACAATAACAAAATGATTGAACATTTTCTAGAACATCCTTTTTTTTTTTTAATGTGCTGCATTTCTATGCAAAGGAACACACCTAGCTAAAAAATACAACAAACATCCTTGGAACTAGAACACTGTCTCTTAAATCAAGCTTACTATTCTAAATGGCTACATGTAGATTAGTTGAAAGTTTTACAAAGATGGTGAAATAGTCAGAGTGAGAGTCAGACAATTTGGGTTTCCTAACAACAATTATAAAGCCAGAATTCTGTGGGATCATTTCTTCAAAACTATTTTGAAAGCTTTCTCTCAATCCACCAGGAACAGAGCTATTATTTCGAAGGAATTATAGTAATACCAAAAGTCTGTAAGTAAAGTTAAGAGAGGGGTTCGAGAGAAGGTATATGTGTTATGTGATTAATACGTATGTTGAGCGTTAATATTTTGTTCTCCATTTGTGATTTACAATTAGCCCTAGATCCAAGCATCTAATCTGTAGAAAAATGATTTGATTTTTATTTGAATAATTCATACTTTCCCCTATTTTTGTCAAGGGCTAAATAATTTCC
Source organism: Chrysochloris asiatica (assembly GCF_000296735.1). Classification (NCBI taxonomy): domain Eukaryota; kingdom Metazoa; phylum Chordata; class Mammalia; order Afrosoricida; family Chrysochloridae; genus Chrysochloris; species Chrysochloris asiatica. The sequence continues at coordinate 8,760,570 of NW_006408631.1, forward strand.
CTTGGTTAACTCTGTGGCAGAGTCAAGAATTGAATATAGGCTTGACTCAGTGGCATGAATCATATATCCCAGCTCCCCAGTACAACAAGTAAGACCTTTCATAGTATAACCACTCCATAGTATAACCACTGTGCATGCCTTATTTCTCCATTTCAAATTATAAGACTGAGAATACGTGTAGTTCAAAATGACTTACTGAAGTTACCCAACTTTGAAGTTTGAGCACAGTCTCCAGACTGCCAAGTCCAAGCAACTTCTAACACCAATTAAGTTGGGTTTCAACAATAAAGTTAGAGTGAAACATGCATCTAAGACCATTCTTCATGATACTCTATAATATATGATCCATACTGCCTTTATATAAACAATAAAACACAGGTAAAACTCTGACATGCTCCGCTTTTGACTAAGATACACCTGATGTCAGCAATGATATTCTCAATTCAGGTCTTCTTCTAAATCTGACTTGAGTTCTGGTAGTTTCTTGTTGATGTGGTACTGTAACCATTTTTAAATCATGTTCAGTAAAATTTTACTTGTATGTGACACTAATGATATTTTAAAAATAATTTCCACATTCTTTACTTTTCTTTGGAATGGACATGCATGGATTTTTTCCAACTGGTTGATCAGGTAGCTGTCTTCCAAACTTCTTAGCATAGTTGTTGTTGTTAAGTGCCATTGAGTTGGTTCCGACCCATAGCAACCCTGTACAGGGTTTCCGAGGCTGTAAATCTTTACGGGAGCAGAAAGCCTCATCTTTATCCTGTGTTTGAAACTGGTAGTTTCAAACTGCTGACCTTAAGGTTCGCAGTCCAATTCATAACCACTATGCTACCAGATAGAGGAGTGAGAATTTCTAGTGTTATATCCAGTTTTCAAACATCTCATTGATATTCCATCAATTTCAGAAGCTTCCTTTTTTGCAAGTGCCAGTGTGTGGACTTTTTCCTTCATTTCCATTAGTTCTTAATCATATGCTACTTCCTGAAGTAGTTGAATGTTTATGAGTTCTTTTGATATAGTGACTGTGTTTGATTTCCATTTTTTTCTACAATTTTTTATTGCAAATTACGTGATGCTTTACAGAGCAAATCAGTTTTCCATTCAACAATAAATACATATTTTATTTCATATTATTGATTGCAATCCCCACAATGTGATATCACTTATCCTACTTTCTCCCTGCATTTCCCATTTCCATTATTCCTATCCACTTCCTGCCTTCTAAACTTTGTCCTTGAGCAAATGCTGCCCTTTTGATGTTAAATGATTGATTGCATCTTCTTTTAATGTTTCTGCATTGTTCAATATTTTACCCATTACCCACTCTCAAAAAAAAAAAAAAAAGCAAACTAACAAAAACTCATGGCCATCAAATTGATTCCAATTCACAGTGACCCTGTAGATGGTTTCTGAGATGGTAAATCTTTACAGGAACAGACCCACCTCATCTTTCTCCAATGAGCAGCCCAATGCTAACCCACAGTGCCTTCTTCAAACTGCAACTCCAGGCTTGATTCTTTTACTTTAGTTCTTTCTGCTTGAGAAATTCTAAATAGTTTCTTCATTTTTGATTATTTAACTCCAGTTCTTTGCATATTTCATTACAATAATTTACTTTTTCCTTCTGGTGAAGCACTTTGAAATCTTCTTCAACTTCATTATTCCTTCCATTTGCCCAAGCTACTCCTGGTGTGACGTTATAGGATAAGTACTGAACTGCTCAGCTGTTCCTCAGAAACCCTGCATATGTTTGCTAGGAGTTAGAATTACCTTGATGACACCTAACAGCAACAGCTCTACATTTGAGGGCAAGTATCAGAGTCTCTTCTGACACTCTTTAATTTCTTTTTCTTTTTCTCTTATACTTCTCTTTCTTAAATTTTTATTGTGAAGTGAGTGAAAGTTTACAGAGCAGATCATCAGTTTTACATTCAATCAATTTACCTCATTGATTGCAATCCCTTCAATGTGATAGAATTTATCCCACTTCTTTCTGTATTTCTTGTTTCTATTCCTCTTTCTTTTCTAATCTTTCTAAACTTTGTCCTTTGGTAATTACTGCCCTTTTGATTTCAGATGGTTAATTATTTTAAGGTGTTGTTGTTCCCTTCATAGATCCATCTATTGTTTGTCTGAAAATGGAGCCATGAGCGTTAGTTAGCTCAGGTCCAGACCTAAAGAGTGGCAAAGGGTCTCTGGGTTCCACCAGTCCCTGCCTGACCAGCAAGCCTGATCTTTTAAAAATGATTTTGAGTTTTGCTTCACATTTTTCTCCTACTCTGCCATAGATCTTCTAATGTGATCCTTTTCAAAGCAGTTTATAGTGATAACTGGGAATCATCTAATTGTTTTGGTCTCAGGGTTGTGGAGAATGATGCTCAAGTGGTTCATTAGTCAATTGGACTAATTGCTTCCATATGCCTTCAATTTCCATTGCTCTTGTTTCTTTCAGATAGGGAGAGACTAGTAGTTGCACCTTAGATGGCCTCTCATAAGCTTTAAAACCCCAGTCACTACTTGCCAAAGAAGGATATAGAACATTGTCTTTGTGGATTATGTTATGCCTATTGACCACTGCTGACACATTGTCTTTTCTTTCTTTCCTGTGTTTTTAAAGACCATTTGCTTTCTCCATTACGTTATCATTGATGATACTATCCACAACTAATTTGCTCTTTGATCATTAATGTTCAATGCATCAAATGTATTCTTGGGATGGTCTCTAAATTCAGGTGGAATATACTCAAGGGCACATTTTTCTTCTTAAGATTTGTTTTAATTTTCCTCCACTTCCACTTCAATTTGCAGATGATCAATTAATGTTTTGACTGATGATATTAAGTTTTCTCCATTGTCTATTTCCACAAATAAAGTCAATTTGATTCCTGAGTATTTCATCTGGCAAGGTCCATGTGTACAATCACTGTTTATGTTGTTGAAAAAAGAATAAGTTGTTAGTCTTGTGAAATTCTATCATTTGCTCTCTAGCATTGTTTCTATCACCATAGCCATATTTCCTAACTGCTGATCCTTCCTCTTAGTCTCCAACTTTCACATTCCAGTCACCAGTAATTACCAATGCATCCTGATTAGACGTTTGATTAATTTCAGACTGCAGAAAATTTAAAAACTATTCACTTTCTTCATATTTGGTACTAGTAGTTGGGGCATAAACTCTAATACTCATAATGACTGGTATTCCTTGCAGGCATATGGATATCATCCTATTACTGATGGTGTTTTACTTCATGGTGGATCTTGACATTTTCTGTTTGATGATGTCTGTGGCACAATTCCTTTTCAGTTTTCATTCCTGGTATAGTAGATCATCTGATTATCTAATGCAAAATGGGCAATAACAGTCCATTTCAGCTTACTAATCCCTAGTAAAGTCATCAAAATTTCAGTTTTGATGACTTTCAATTATATGCTTCAATCTGGATAAACAGCTGGTTGCACCTGTTTCTTTTCATTTTGAGTCATACTACATTATTTGGTGGATTGGTGCTGGCAAGTCATTTCCAGCTGATAGTGACCCTGTGTAGGACTTCTGAGGCTGCAAGTATTTATGAGAGCAAAAAGTCTCATCTTTTTCTCACGGGGTGGCTGGTAGTTTTGAACTATTGACCTTGCAATTACCAGCACAACTTGTAACCCACTATGCCACCAGGGCTCCTTCGCAAATAAAAATCCCAAAAGCTTTATTCCACCCACATCGTTAAGGTAGACTCTAGTTTGAGCTCCCAATTGTATTTTGTGTGTCTTCTAGCCTGAAGAACGCATCTATCTCTGTATCAGACAATGTTCCATTGATATTCTTAAGGTTTTCACTGGCCAATTTTATTATAAGTAGATATCAAGTCCTTCTTAGTCTTTCCTAGTCTGGAAGCTTCACTGATACCGGTCCACCATGGATGACTATGCTGTTATTTGAAATACTGGTGACATATCTTTCAGTATCACAACACCATGTAAGCCACCACAGTAAGACAAAGTGATAAATGGGTGGTAGTAAGGAATAATGTTGTTGTTAGATGCCAGTGAGTTGATTACCACTTATGGTGACCTTATTCACAACAGAACAAAACACTGTCTGGTCCAGTGCTATTCTAACAATCATTAAACTTCAAATCATTGCTGCTGCCATTGTGTCAATCCATCTTGTTTGTGGTCTTCCTCTTTTTTGCTGACCCTCCACTTTACCTAGCATGATGTCCTTCTCCAAGGACTGGTCTTTCCTGATAATATGTCCAAAGTATGGTAGCTGAAGTCTTGCCACCTGGCTTCCAAGGAGTATTCTGGTTGTATTTCTTACAGTACAGATTTTTTTTGTTCTTCTAGAAAAAAATATTATACTTTGAATATTCTCTATCAACACCATAACCCAACTGCATCACTATTTATACAGTCTTCCTTAGTCATTATTCAACTTTCACTTGAATATGAGGCTATTGAAAAATACCATGGTTTGGGTCATAGATATTACTAAAACTGATGGTTATGATTTATTACATTTGAAAGTATAAAGTCAGCCAAAGTGTGAGTGTTAAAATTTTGTGTCAGCTTGCCTGGAACAAGATTCTCATGGTTTGGCAGTTGAGATGCAGTTATCTCCATAATGAGATCCAATACAATGCAACTGACTTTATGTTGAATTCTGCTCTAAGCAGCCAATCAATGGAACGGATATTTCCTTGGGGATGTGTCCTGCTTACAATATATTACACATTCAGGAAAAGTTTGTTTGTTTTTTGCTGGGTCTGGATCTTGCATCTGGCTCATCCTCTGAACTCCAGTTCTTTGGACTTGAGCCAATGACCTACCCTGTTGCCTGCCTGCCTGCTGTCTGCTGGACCTGCTGTCTAACCTGCTGATCTTGGTCCATCTCACCTGGACTTGGGACTCTTTCACCACTACAACTGTATGAGACATTTTGTTTATATAAACTTCTCTTTGTTGTTGTTGTTAAGTGCTGTTGAGTCAATTCCCACCCATAGTGACCCTGTATAAAGTTTACAAGGAGAGACTGGTGAGCTTGAACTGCCGACCTTGTGATTCAAATGACTTTGCAGTCTGGCACATTAACCCACAGCACCACACCAAATAGGTTTCACTGATTTTGTTTCTCTAGTGAATACAGCCTAAGGCATTTGATACTGAGATTGTTTCTTGAGAAACAAAATGGTAAGGATGAATTTCCTAAATAGATTCACAAGTTTGACTAGTTTTAATAGCACTGACAACTATGTTTGTATTAGTAAAGAGGACACTGCTAACTCATGACATGAGGAGGCAAAAAAATCTCACCATGTGTAGATCAACTACTGATGACAAGAGAGACTCTGGGTGATCATGTGTTTGATACTGTTCTACAATTTTATCAGGATGAGAAGTCTAGGAAACTAGTTGGTTGGTCATACTGACAATAGACCAAGTGGTACAGGAAAGAGACCAGCTCAGGGCTTTGGAGTTACAGCTCAAGCAAAGCATAAAAGACCTCAAAGTTTTCACTTGTACCCTCAAAGAAAGCCTTATGTCTTATAGTAACAGAATCTTATTATAAGAGTGAATTACAATGCTAGCTGAATTCCCAACCTGGAATTTAACATGGTGTCTGATGTTAAAGTAAGGGCACTGATTAGAAAGAAATGGGATCCTGAAACTGAAGATGGAGACTTATGGGCAAGTAATCAGGAAGCTGGGGACACTGAGCCACTAAACTCTGTTGAATCACTCTTGCCAAGATCACCACCCTTTCAGAGTGAAGAGATTACTCCATCTTTATCTGCTGATCTATTATCAGAAAAAAGCACTATCCCTTCTGCCCACACTTGATGACATTAACTCAACTGTGCCTGCTGAGATGATGCCCGAAACGTTGTCTGGTGCGTTGCCTAAAGTAGATTTCTTGTAAGAATTTCTGCATATTCCTAGGAAACACCTCTGCCAGTTATTGCTTCAAGACCTATATCTAGATTTAAGACATAGCCAGCCCCAAAAGGTGAAGTACAAATTGTGACCCAGGAAGACGTATGCTAAACTCCAAAAGAACAACATGATTTTTCTAATGTGTACAAGCAAAAACCTGGAGAATATGTGTGGGAATGGTTACTAAGGATGTGGGATTATGGTGCAAGGAACATAATGCTGGATCAGTTTGATTTTATTGATATGGGTACAAAGCACAGATTCTTGATTCAGTGTTTCAGTACAGAAGGTTGAGGGAGGATCTAATAGTATATTTAATTGTTTAAATGAAGCATGGATTGCACAGTGGCATACAGTACATCAAGATGAAGTACCAGACCTATTTAATATTCTGTAGAGGAAAGAATACAAAGGCTGTGGGGTTTATGTTAGAGTGGATTTATCAGGACAGATCCATAAACCCATACATAGAATGTCCAGAGGACACACCTTTTATGACAACATTGAGAAAGAAATTTGTGAAGGGAACCTCAGCCTCCTTGAAAATTGTTGTGATTACTATTTTATGTAAGCTGCATTTGACAGTGGGAATTGACCTAATTGAATCCTGACACCTAACTACAATGGTGCTGACTGGACCCAATGGTTATAAGGGCCAAATCACCAATAGGGGTCAAGTGGCAGCAATTGAAGACAAAAGAGTGTGGCTACCATAATGAACAGTAGAATCAAAGTAGTAATCAGAATAGTCTGATTATTGTGGATTTATGGTGTTGGCTACTTAGGCACGATGTCCCTAATAGTGAAATAGATGTGACACCTACTAAATATTTACTTAATCTATACAATTTAACTTGATTGTAGGCAATCTAACTTGAATGGCAATCTAATCTGAATTGCCAGAAAAGAGTCATGGCCTCTCAATCAACTCCCAGACTAGAGTTAGTTGACAGACCCACAACTTCTTCTTGAATCAAGGAGGAGCTGAGTCTGTTTGAGGAAGGACTCCACTACACTGCCAGTTGTTAAGTCTTTCTCCTAGCCTTCCCCAAAGGGATCTCCAGCCTTTTACAAGAGTGACTGTTTATTGGGGGAAAGGAAATAATAAGATTTTCAGGGATTACTGGACATGGATTCTGAATTGACACCAATTCCAAGAGACCCAAAATGTCACTGTGATCCACCAGTTAGAATGGGGATGTATAGAAGTCAAGTTATTAATGGATTCTTAGCTAAGGTCCATCTCACTGTGAGTTCAACGTGTCCCAGAATTCATTTTATAGTGATTTCCCCAATTCCAGAACACATAATCTGAATAAACATACTCAGCAACTGACAGAACTACCACACTGGACCTCTGAAATATGGAATAAGGTCTATTACTGTTGGAGATCGGGTAGTGTTCATTCTGCTGTGCATAAGATCGCTATGAGTCGGAACCAACTCGATGGCACCTAACAACAACTGTTGGAAAAGCCAAGGTCGTTCATTAGAATGACCTTTACCTGGGAAAATAGTAAACCAAATGCAATATAACATTCCTGGAGGAATTGCAGAGATTAACTACAATCAAAGACTTGAAGGATAAAAGGGTGATGATTCCTATCACATTCCCATTTAACTCAATTATCTGGCCTGTGCAAAAACCAGATGGATCTTAGAGAATGACAGTGGATTGTGGTAAACTTATTCAGATGGTAACTCCAATTGCAACTTCTATTCCAGATGTTGTTTCATTGCTTGACCAAATTAATACATCTTGTACTTGGTATACAGCTATCAATCAGGCCAATGTCTTTTCCTCAGTTCTAGTTTTGACGGATCCCCCAAATCAGTTTTCATTCAGTTGGCAAGAGCAACAATACACTTTCAATCTCCTTCCTTAGAGGTGCATCAACTCTGCAGTACTATATCGTAATTTAGTCGTAATTTATCAGGGACCTTGATTACCTATTCCTGCCACAAAACATCACACTGGTCCATTACACTGATGACGTTTTGCTGATTGGACCTAGAAAGGAAGTATCAATGACTCTAAATTTACTGATAAAACATCTGTGTGCTGGTGGTGGTGGCTGTATGCCGTGGAGTTAGTGCTGACTCATAGTGACCCTGTATAGGATTTCTGAGGCTGTAAAACTTTATATAAGCATAAAGCCTCATCTTTCTCCCATGGAACCACTGGTTCCTGAGATTAGCAGACCACCACATAACTACTATACTGCTAGGGGTCCTATCTGTGCTAGAGGTTGGGAAATTAAATGAACAAAAACACAGGCACCATCCACCTCAGTGAAATTTGTATTTGTGGAGCATGTCAAGATATTCCTACTGCAGTAAAGGATAAATCACTGCATCTAGCCTACCAACAACTGAAAAAAAGGTACAATGCCTGGTGGTCCTCTTTTGATTATGGAGGCAACATATATCTCGTTTGATTGTACTATTCTGGCATATTTGTCAAGTTATCCAATAAGCAACTAAATTGAAGTGGGGCCCAGAACAAGAGAGGGCTCTGCAACAGGTTCAGACTCTTGTGTAGGCTGCTCTTTCACAGGGACAATATGATCCAGTTGATCCAATGGTTCTTGAAGTAGCATTGGCAGATGAAGATGCAGTTTGGAGTTTTTGGAAGGCCCTTATTGGTGAATCACAGCACAAACCATTAGGATTTGAGAGCAAACTCTTGCCATCCTCTGTAGATAACTACTCTCCTTTTGAGAAACATCTTTTGACTTGTTACTGGGCCTGAGTAAAGACAACAACTAGTCATGGGGCAATGAGTCACCATGCAAGCTGAGCTACCCATTATGAATGAGGTGTTGTCTCACACACAGATTCATAAAGTTGGGCCTATACAATACCACCCCATTGTTAAATAGAAGTGATGTATATAAGACCAGCCTGAAGCAGGAACTGAAAGCACAAGTTGCATGAGGAAGTGGCCTAGATATCAATGGTCTTCACTCCAGTCACATTACCTTCCCTTTCCCAATCTATGCCTATAGGCATAATTGTTGTTGTTGTTAGGTGTCATTGAGTTGGTACTGACCCATAGCGACCTTATATACAATAGAATGAAACACTGCCTGATCCTGGGCCAACCTCACTACTGTTGCCAAACTTGGCCAATCCATCTTGTTGGGGGTCTTCTTCTTTTTCTCTGACCCTCCACCTAACCAAACATGATATCCTTCTCCAGCAACTGGACCCTTCTGACAATATGTCCAAAGTATGAGAGACAAAGTTTGGCCATCGTGGCCTCCAAGGAGCACTCTGGCTATATTTTTTCCAAAATGAATCTACTAGTTCTTTTGGCAGCCCATGGTACTTTCAATGTTCTCCTCCAACACCATAACTCAAAAGCATCAAGTCTTCTAGTCTTCCTTATTCACTGTCCAGCTTTCACATACATATGAAATTATTGAAAATACCATGGCTTGGGTCAGGTGCACCTTTGTCTTCAAGCTGACATCTTTGTTCTTAAACACTTTAAAAAGGTATAATAGGGAGTTTCTTATAATCAGTGGCTGAGGAAACGAAAACACTTGTTTGGTTCATAGCTGTTGTTAAGTACCATAGAGTCAATACCAACTCATAGTGACCTTATGTACAACAGAATAAAATATTTACTGCTTGGTCTTGGGCCAACCTCATGATCATTACATCTAAGCTCATCACTTTCTCTACTGTGCCAATCCATCTAATTGGGGGTCTTCCTCTTTTTCTCCAGCCCTCCACTTTAGCAAACACTGTATCCTTCTTCAGTGTCTGCCCCGCCCCTGACAACACGCCTGAAGTATGAGAGATGAAGTCTGGTCATCCTGGCTTTCAAGGAGCACACTGGCTGTACTACTTCCAGCATAGATCTGATTGTTCACTTGGCAGTCCAGAAAACTTTAAGTATTCTCCTGCAAGACCATAACTCAAGTGCATCAATTCTTCTGTGGTCTTCCTTTTTCACTGTTCAACTTTCACATGCATATGAGGTTATTGAAAATACCATGGCTTGGGTCAGGTGCACCTTAATCTTCAAACTGATATCCTTGCTCTTCCACACTTTTGAGAGGTCTTGTGCAGCAGATTTGCCTAATGCAATATGTCATTTAATTTACCGACTGCTGCTTCCATGAGTGTTGATGGTTGATCCTAGCAAAATGAAGTCTTCAACAACTTCAATCTTTTCTCCATTTATATGGATGTTGTTTATTGGTCCAGTGGTGAGGATTTTTGCTCTATCTACATTGTGCTCTCTTTACATACCAAAGGCTGTGGTCTTTGATTTTCATCAGTAAGTATTTAAGTTCTCTTTGTTTTCAGCAAGCAAGGTTTTATCATCTGACCATCACAGGTTGTTATTGAGTCTTCCTCCAATTCTGATGCCACGTTTTTCTTCATACACTCCAGCTCCTCATATTATTTGCTCAACATATAGATTGAATAAGTATAATGAAAGAATACAACCCTGTCGCACACATTTCCTAATTTTAAACCATTCAGTGTTCCCATGTTATGTTCGAACAACTGCCTCTTGGTCTATGTACAGGTTCCTCACGAGCACAATTAAGTGTTCTGGAATACTCATATTTTGCAACGTTGTCCGTAGCTTGTCATGCTCTACACAACTGAAGGCCTTTGCTTAGTCAACAAAGCATAGGTAAATATCTTTGTAGTATTTTCTGCTTTCAGCCAAGATCCATCTGACCTCAGCAATGATGTCCCTTGTTGCATGTCCTCTTCTGATTTCAGCTTGAACCTCTGGAAGTTCTCTGTCAATGTATGGTTGTAGTCATTTTTGTATTACATTTAGTAAAACTTTACTCACATGGGATATCAATAATACTGTTCGATGATTTCTGCATTCTGTTGGGTCACCTCTCTTTGGAATAGGCCTAAATACAGATCTCTTCCAGTCTTTTGGCCATGTAGTCGTCCTCCAAATTTCTTGGCATGAGTGAGTGCCTCCAGTTACATTATTTTGTTGAAAGATAGTTTTATAGATGATAGATAATTTGTAGATAGTTTATATCTATCTAGGGTGCCTTACAACCTCACAATATGGAAGGGACTCATCTTCCAGCATTATATCAGACAATGTTCTACTGCTCTTCATAAGGCTTTCAGTGGCTAATCATTCAGAAATTGTCTGCCTCTCCTTCTTCTTAGTCTGTTTTAATCTAGAAGCTTTGCTGAAAACAGTCCATCATAGGTGACCCTATTGGTATTTAAAATACAGGTGGCATTGCTACCAGTATCACAGCAACATACAAGCCACCACAGTATGACACACAGACAGATGAGTGCTGGATAAAAAAATTAAAAAAAAAAAGTTGTAAGTAATTCAGCTACATATCCCAGCTCTATACCATTTCATTCATTTCTGAAAAGCAGTCAGTGTTTGCTTAGCATGGATGTAAATTCTAGGATAATATCCCAAAGACAATAGAATTGGGTCTAGGGATCAGGCATTGGCCTGGAACTGGCAGTGGGACTAGTGGACTGTGACAGACACTGGGTCTTAACTGGCTCTCAAGCTGGACCCACAGCTAAGGCAGGGCATAGGACTCAATCTGTTTCTGAGTCTTGCTTTGTGCCCAGGTCTGTTGTTAAGTGCCATGAAGTCAGTCCCAACTCATAGGGACCCTGTATAGAATTTCCAAGGAATGGCTCATGGGTTTGAACAACCACCTTTTTGGTTAGCAGACCAGAGCTTATCCTACTTATCCATGCCTGGACCCACCAGAACTGGGTCCAGGCAAGGATAAAGGGATTAGTCTATGGATATGTCTAGGACTAGATATGGGACTAGGCCTAGAAGTAAGACTGAAGCTCCAACTGGATTCTGGTTGGATTCTAGTTGGAGTAAGCCCTAGATTAGGTATTGGGATTCAGTCTGGGCTGGAAGTAGAATTGAGACACCATCTTAACCTGAGTCTGGACCTTAATTTGGGACTGAAGCAATTGGTTCTATGTATAAGAGGACATGAGAGCTGTGGTTGCTAAGTGGCAAAGATTTTGCTTCTGATTATTTCAGCAGTTATCATCAGTCATGTCTAAACTCACTCTGACAAGGATCTTTACATTTCAGATCCTGAGTGATTTGAAGCAGTAAAGCCATAAACCCCTTCCGGACCCAGATCTTCCTTGGAGTTCAGAAATCTTGATATCTGAATTAAAGTAAAAGTTTATCATAAAAGAAAAGTTATATAAAAGTGAAAATATATCTCTAGTTATAGCAGTGTCTTAATAATTAGTTTACAGTTAGAAAACATTAAATTTTAAATTCTTTTCATATTATATGCACTTTAGATAAATACTTCATATTTTAAACAAACATGTTGGCTTTAGTTGTTATTGATATTGTTCATGGAATTGAGTCATTACTGTAATTTTCCCTGGGTGGTACAAGTATTTACATTCTGAGCTACTAATTAAAAAACTGATCATTCAAATCCTCCAAGAGATGCCTTGGAAGGAAATCTTGGTGATAATGGTACCTTGAATTTACTTATTATGACTTTTCTATCCATGTCTTCTTAATTCCTTTCAAGTGATTGGGTGGGACCACTCAAATAAGGTGTATAGGACTCTAAGGCTGGGATTGGTTAGTTTTGCCATCTAGCTAGGTTTAAAAGGAGCCATTTCAGAAGCAGAAACACACGATCCAAGAACTATCAGGAAAGAAGAGCATGAGCAGATCGTGAGATCCCTACCTAGAAAAGTAGCAATGGAAGAAGTGATGGAAGAGGCAGCAGCATGGAGAGACAAAGCAGCTGCTGGCTTCCCTGCATATGAACTGATTAAAACTGTGTTCCAGTGGACATTTAAACACTGGCTAAAAGAGTCCTATAACACTTGCCTGAGCAGACCAGAGACCAAGGGGACTCATAGCTGAGAGGATTAGGACAAGAGCTAGACCTGCAGTGTGGCAGAGAAGAAGTCTTCCTGATTGGAAAGCTGTTGTATCCTGAGTTAATTCTGATCCTGAATTGTAGTTTGTTCTGTTCCCTAACAAACCCAATCATTAAGAATATTGTTATGAGTTCTGTGTGGCCATTTCAATGGATTATCTAACCCATACGTGAAGCAGAGAGTATTGTGGGAGGGATCTTTGTTTGGTTTTCTTAATAGCATAAGGAAGGTTGTAGCGGGAGGCGTGTCTGACCTCAATGTTATAGGAAATGTTATTGGGCTGAATTTCAATTTGATTTTCCTTTTCCATTGTGAAGCCAGAGGAAGTCAGACATGGCCCTCACATGATTTTTGCAGTGATCTACTTCTAAAAGATCACAACCTTGAAAATACTATTTAGCTCATTTCTACTCTGATATACCTAGAGTTGCTATGAATCAGGATTGACTTGATGTTAATTGGTTTAGGATATTATCCAAATTGATGTTCTGATATAGTTGCCCATGTTGGAGACAGTATAACATTCCTTGAGAACAATTCTTTCAACTCTGGCTCTGCACATAACTTAACATTTAATATGTCAGTTATCTCTTAGAACCTCACTTCAAAAAAAAAAAAAAAAATATATATATATATAATACTGGTGCTTCATGGAGTTGCTGTGAGCAGTACATCAGCTAATAAGATCAATATACAAGTTATTGCTGTTGTTGTAAAGTGCTGTCAAATCAATTCGTTCTCATAGTGACCTGTACATGGTTCCCAAGAAAAAACTGGTAGTTTGAACTGCCAAACTTGGAGTTAGCAGTCCAGTTCTTATCCTACAGCACGACACCAGGACTCTGTGCTGTTTAAAACTTCATTCCTTTCCATAAATTAAAGCACCATCATCTTCCAGGACTTACTATCAGAATCATTTTCCTCGAGATCACAAATTACTTTCAGTTTTTTGAGTTGAGCAATAACTGTCTGTGAATAACTAAAAATTGACTAATATCATGTGGCAACTGGATGAAGTTTTAGTTACTACCTTAATTTGTATTCATTTTGCCTCTTCTTATTTGATCATGTGTCTGGAACTTGTTACTGATTTACACACTTATATTTCACATGAACTTCAAATTTTTCCCATGACTTTGTAGATGTATTTGACAGAGGCAGGATTTGAAGTGAACTCCTGACTGCATCCTGTTTCCTAACTACTGCTTTCTGACACTTCTGAAGCTGCTATGACCCTTATTCTTTGCTTCACTGTTATGACTTGACTTCAGTAGCTCCTATGAGTATCAATGCTAGCCATTCTCCTGGCATGGAGAACTCTAAAACTAGAATTTTAAATCTATGTTAAGCATTGCTTTAGATTGGGTTTATATAATTTTGTAGAAATTAACATATGATATTTTTGCTGCTGTTGTTAAGTGAGATTGAGTTGGTCCCAACTCACAGAGACTCAACATAGAATTTCTGAGGAGTGGCTGGAGGATTTGAACTATCAACTTTGTAGTTAACAGTCCAATGTATTAGCAGGCTAGTGCTTATCTTGCAGTGCCATAACAGGAGTCCAAGATATGATATAGGAATTTAAAAAGTTAATCTTGATTTTCACAAAAGGAGTGTGTGTGTATGTGTATGAAAAGACAGAGAACTAGAGTTATAGACATACATAGGCAAGTTACAAATCCTGTGCAGATTCATTATTCCTATATTTATCTCTAAGGAGCTCTGATAGCATTGCGGTTATGAGTTGGGCTACTAATCTCAAGGTCTACAGTTCAAATCTACCAGCTGCTCTGTGGGAGAAAGATGAGGCATTCTGCTCCTGTAAAGATTTACAGCCTTGGAAACCCTGGGCAAGCACTCATCTGTCAGTTTGTTGTACTGTGGTGGCTTGTGAGTTGTCATTCTGGAAACTATGCCACCGGTATTTGAAATACCAGAAGGGTCACCCATGGTGGACAGGTTTCAGATGAGATTCCAGACGAAGACAGATTAGGAAGAAGGAGTGATGAACTACTTCTGAATATTTAGTCACTGAAAACCTTATGAATAGCAGAGAAACACTGTCAGATACAGTGCTGGAAAATGAGCCCCTCAGGTTGGAAAGCACTCAAAATGTGACTGGGGAAGAGTTGCCTCTTCAAAGTAGAGTTGACCATAATGACATGAATGGAGTAAAGCCTGTGGGAGAAAATCCTGGGGGACCTTCATTTACTGATGGACCACAACTCAAAATGAAGAGAAACAGCTGTAAGCATCCATTAATAATCAGAACATTTAATATATGAAGTATAAATCTAGGAAAATTAGAAATTTTCAAAAAATGAAATGGAGCACATAAACATCTGTATCTTAGGCATTAGTGAGCTGAAATAGACTGGTGTTAGCCATTTTGAATCTGACAACCACATGGTTTACTATGCTGGGAATAACAAATTGAAGAGGAAGGGTGTTGCATTCATTGTCAAAGAGAACATGTCCAGATCAGTCATGAGGTACAACACTGTGATAGGATAATATCCATGCGCCTACAGGGAAGACCAGTTAATACCACTATTATTCAAATTTATACACCAACCTCTAAAGCAGTGAGGATAAAATAGAAAAATTCTACCAACTTCTTCAATTTGAAATTGATTAAACACGTAATCAAGATGCATTGATCATTACTGGTGATTGGAATGCAAAGGTTGGGAGCAAAGAGGAAGGATCAGTAGTTGGAAATATGGCCTTGGTGATAGAAATGATGCTGGAGATCACATGATAGAATTCTGCAAAACCAATGATTTGTTCATTTCAAAGGCCTTCTTTAAACAGCATAACAGATGATTATACACATGGAACTCACCAGCTAGAACACACAGAAATCAAATTGACTACATCTGTGGAAAGAGACAATAGAAATGCTCCATATCATCATTCAAACAAGCCCAGGGGCAAACTGTGGAACAGGCCATCAATTGCTCATATGCAAATTCAAACTGAGGCTGAAGAAAATTAAACCAAGTCCGAGAGCCAAAATATGACCTTGAATATATCCCACCTGAATTTAGAGATCATCTGATGAACAGATTGGATAATTTAAACACTAAAGAATGAAGACCAGAAGAGTTGTGGGATGACCTCAAGAACATCATACATGAAGAAATTAAAAAGTTATTAAGAAAACAAGAAAGAAGATAAAGATCAAAATGAATGTCGGAAGAGATACTGAAACTTGCTTTCCAGCGTAGAGATGCTAAAGTGAATGAAAGAAATGAGGAGGTACAAGAGCTGAACAGAAAATTTCACAGGTCAACTCAAGAACACAAAGTCAAATATTACAATGAAATGTGCAAAGATCTGGAGTCAGAAAACCATAAAGGAAGAATACATTCAGCATTTCTTAAGCTGGGAGAGATGAAAACAAAATTCAAGCCTTGACTGTCGTTATTGAAGGCAAATTATTGAATGATGCAGAAAGCATCAAAAGAAGATGGAGGGAATATACAGAGTCACAGTACCAACAGGATATGATTAATGTTCAGCCGTTGCAAGAGGTAGCATATGATCAAGAGCCAATGATATTGAAGGAAGAAATCCAAGTTGCATTGAAGAAATGGGCAAAGAACAAGGCACCAGGAATAGATGGAATAAAAATTGAAATCTTTCATGAAAGTGAGGAGGCACTGGAGACACTCACTCATCTCTGCCAAGAAATTTGGAAGACAACCATCTGGCCAACTGATTAGAAGAGATTTATATTTGTGCCCATTCCAAAGAGAGGTGAACTAACAGAATACAGATATCATCAGACAGTATCTTTGATATCCCATGCAAATAAAGTTTTACTAAAGGTAATACAGAAATGGCTGCAAGCATACATTGACAGAGAAATTCCAGAAGTTCAAGTTGGATTCAGAAAAGGATGTGGAACGAAGGATATTATTGTTGATGTCTGATGGATCTTGGCTGAAAGCAGAGAGCACCAGAAAGATGTTTACCTGTGCTTTATTGACTATGCAAAGGCTTTCGATTCTGTGGATCATGACAAGCTATTGACAACATTGTGAAATATGAGTTTTCCTGAACAATTAATTGTGCTCATAAGGAATCTGTACATGGACCAAAAGACAGTTGTTGGAATAGAACATGGGAACACTGAATGGTTTAAAATTAAGAAAGGTGTGCTACAAGGTTGTATTCTTTCACCATATTTATTCAACTTGTATGATGAGCAAATAATCTGAGAAGACGGGTTCTTTGAATGAAAACATGACATCAAGATTGGAGGAAGACTCATTAACAACCTGCGATTTACAGATGATACAACCTTGCTTGCTGAAAGTGAAGAG
>NW_006408631.1:8778031-8789347 GCF_000296735.1 Chrysochloris asiatica
ATGTGAAAGCTGGACAGTGAATAAGGAAGACCATAGAAGAATTGATGCTTTTGAGTTATGGTGTTGGAGGAGAATATTGAAAGTGCCATGGGCTGCTAAAAGAACAAACAGATCTGTTTTGGATGAAGTACAGCCAGAGTGTTGCTTGGAGGCCAGGATGGCCAAATTTTGTCTCTCATACTTCAGATATATTATCAGTAGGGATCAGTTGCTGGAGAAGGATACCATGTTTGGTAAGGTGGAAAGTCAGAGAAAAAGAGGAAGACCCCCAGCTAGATGGATTGGCACAGTGGCAGCATCAATGCACTCAAACGGGCAATAATTGTGAGGTAGGCCCAGGCCCATTTGTGTGTGTGTGTGTGTGTGGCATGAGGTAGGCCCACAGGGACTCTTTATTGCCTAAATGAATGCCTCTCTCTTGACAGTAAAAATCGGTGGTGTGGTAATGGTTGTTGTTATTTGGTAGGAATGTTTCAAAGTAAGGCTAGAAGTGGTGGTGGTGGTGATTTCCTATGAATGTTTCAAAGTAAGGCTAGAAGGCAATCTCCTGGCATGAAGTAGGTCCATAGGGAATCATTATTGCCTAAATGAATGTTTGCAAAGCTGATGTTATCTCCGTTCCCAGCTGTTATCAGAATCGCAGGCAGATCTCCAAGGGGGCAACTTGAGAGCGGGTGCCAAAAAACTCTCAAAACGGGAAGGGAAAGGGTTATTCATGCTCTCTCTCTCTCTCTCTCTCACACACACACATTTGGTTGGTTGTTCCTGTAGGTTGTTTCGTTCTGTTGTGCATAGGGTCACTATGAGTTGGTACTGACTCAATGGCATCTAATAACAACAACGTGTCAGAACTGACTTTATGGGACATTACCACCACCACCATATTTATTTCTATATTTATTATCTATTTATTTTTATTATTAGTTTATTATCTACCATATGAGTAGCTGAGTGGTGCAAATGGTTAAGTGCTTGGCTACTAGTTAAAAGGTTGGCAGTATCAATCCACCCAGATATACCTTGGAAGACAGACCTGGATAGATGATTTTCCAAGGTCACAGCCTTTAAAGCTGTATGGAGTAATTCTGCTTTACAAACATGTTGTTGTTGTTAGGTGCCATTGAGTAAGCACCAAATAATCATGACCTCATGTACAGCAGAATGAAAAACTGCCCGATCCTGAACCAACCTCACTACTGTTGCCATGCTTGAGTCCATCGATGCTGCCACTTGGCCAATCCATCTCGCTGGGGATCTTCCTCTTTTTCTCTAACCCTCCACCTTACCAAACATGATATCCTTCTCCAGTGACTGGTCCCTCCTGACAATATGTCCAAAGTATGACAGACAAAGTTTGGCCTCCAAGGAACACTCTGGCTGCACTTCTTACAAAACAGATCTATTGGCTATTTTGGCAACCCATGGCACTTTCAATATTCTCCTTCAACACCGTAACTCAAAAGCATCAATTCTTCTATGGTCTTCCTTATTCATTGTCCAGCTTTCACATGCATATGAGGTTATTGAAAATACCATGGCCTAAGTCAGGTTCACCTTAGTCCTCAAGCTGACATCTTTGCTCTTCAACACTTTAAAAAGGTCTTGTGCAGTAGATTTGCCTAATGCAATACATCATTTGATTTCTTGACTGTTGCTTCCGTAAGTGTTGATAGTTGATCCAAGAAGAATTAAGTCCTAGACAACTTCAATCTTTTCTCCATTTGTAAGAATGTTGTTTATTGGTCCAGTAGTGAGGATTTTTGTTTTCTTTACATTGAGATGTAATCCATAACGAAGGCTGTGCTCTTTGATCTTCATCAGCAAATGTTTTAAGTCATCTTCACTTTCAGTAAGCAAGATTGTATCATCTGTATATCTCAGGTTGTTAATGGGTCTTCCTCCAATCCTGATGCCATGTTTTTCTTCATAGAACACAGCTTCTCGATTTATTTGCTCAGCATACACGTTGAATAAATATGGTGAAAGAATAAAACCTTGTCTCACAACTTTCTTAATTTTAAACCATTCAGTGTTCTTATTTTCTGTTCTAACAACTGCTTCTTGGTCCAGGTGCAGATTCCTTATGAGCACAATTAAGTGTTCCAGAATACTCATACTTTGCAATGTTGTTAATAGCTTGTCATAATCCACAGAATTGAAAGCCTTTGCATAGTCAATAAAGCACAGATAAACGTCTTTCAGATATTCTCTGCTTTCAGCCAAGATCCATTAGACATCAGCAAAGATATCCCTTGTTCCACACACAGCCTCTTCTAAATCCAGCTTGAACCTCTGGAAGTTCTCTGTCAATGTATGATTGTAGCTGTTTCTGTATTACACTTAGCAAAACTTTACTCGCATGGGATATCAAATAGATTGTCCAATGATTTCTGCATTCCATTGGGTAACCTCTCTTTGGAATGGGCACAAATAGGGATCTCTTCCAATCAGTTCACCAGATAGTTGTCTTGCAAATTTCTTGGCATAGATGAGTGAGTGTCTCCTGTGCTGCCTCACTTTCCTGAAAGATTTCAATTTTTGTTCCATCAATTCCTGATGCCTTGTTCTTTGACAATTCCTTCAATGCACTTTGTACTTCCTCCTTCAGTATCATTAGCTCTTGATCATATGCTACTCTTGAAATGGTTGAACATTAACCATTTCGTTTTGATACAGTGATTTTTTGTATTCCTTCCATCTTCTCTTGATGCTTTCTGCATCATTCAGTAATTTACCCAGACTCTCTTTGAATAATGAAAGTCAAGGCTTGATTTTTTTTTTTTTTTTTTTCAGTTCCCCCAGCTTGAGAAATGCTGAGTGTGTTCTTCCTTTTTGGTTTTCTGATTCCAGATCTTTGCACATTCTGTTGTAATATTTGGCTTTATCTTCTCAATCTGAACTTTGAAGTTTTCTGTTCACTCTTGAATCTCATCATTGTTTCAGTGTCTCTTCTGACATCCATTTTGAACTTTTCCTGCTTTCTTGTCTTTTCATTGACTTGTTGCTTTCTTCATGTATGATGTTCTTGATGTCATCCCACAACTCTTCTGGTCTTCAGTCTTTTGTGTTTAAAGTATCAAATCTATTCTTCAGATGATCTCTAATTCAGGTGGGATATACTCAAGGTCATATTTTTGCTCTTGTGGACTTGTTTTCATTTTCTTTAGCTTCATTTTGAATTTGCATAGGAGTAATTGATGGTCTGTTTGTCTGTCTGCCCCTGGCCTTGTTTTCACTGATGATATGGAGCTCTTCTATTGTCTCCTTCCACAGATGTAGTCAATTTGATTTATATGTACTTCATATGGTGAGGTCCGTGTGTATAGTCATCTCATACTATCTAAAGAAGATCTTTGAAATGAACAAATCATTGGTTTTGCAGAATTCTATCATGCATTCTCCAGCATCATTTCTACCACCAACACCATATTTTCCAACTATTAGACCTTCCTCTTTGCTCCCAACCTTTGCATTCCAATCACCAGTAATGATCAATACATCTTGATTCCATGTTTGAGTAATTTCAGATTGAAGAAGTTAGTAGAATTCTTTTATTTCATCCTCACTGGCTTTAGTGGTTGGTATGTAAATTTGAATAATAGAGGTATTAACTGTTTTCCCTGTAGTCGTATGCATATTATCCTATGACAGACAGCGTTGTACCTCATGACTGATCTGGATATGTTCTTTTTGACAATGAATGCAACACCATTCCTCTTCAATTTGTCATTCCTGGTAAACCATGTGGTTGCCAGATTCAAAATGGTCAATACCAGTCCATTTCAGCTCACTAATGCCTAAGATATCGATATTTATGCATTCCATTTCATTTTGACAACTTCTAATTTTCCCAGATTCATACTTCATACATAATTTCATATTTCGCACATTCCATGTTCCAATTTTCAATGTATGTTTATAGCTGTTTCTCTTCATTTTGAGTTCTGCCCCATCAGCAAATGAAGGTCCCATGGGCTTTTCTCCCACAGGCTTTACTCCATTTGCGTCATCACAGTCAACTGTACTTTGAGGGGGCAACTTTTTCCCAGTCACATTTTGAGTGACTTCCAACCTGAGGGGTTCATTTTATGGCACTATATCTGGCAGTGTTTCTCTGCTACTCATAGTCTAAATATTCAGAAGTAGTTCGTCACTCCTTCTTCCTAGTCTGTTTACTTCTGGAAGCTCATCTGAAACCTGTCCACTGTGGGTGATCCTGCTGATATTTAAAAATACTGGTGGCATAGCTTTCAGAATCACAGCAACTCACAAGCCACCACAGTACAACAAATTGACAGATGAGTGGTGGCCATTTGGTTTTAAGTGGAAACTGTCACTTTACATTTCTAGGAGATCTGTGTGCATGCATAGTAGAACCCTCCAGGTGTGGGGTGGGGTGTCCATTCACTCAGGCATCCCCTCCAGTCGCCAGAATTGAGGTGCACAGATAGCGAGAGACCAATGAACAGATAACAACAACAAAAAAAGAATGTCCACACCTGTATTTCCGTGGTTCTGTCAGGCGTTCATGACTGTTCTGATCCTTTATCCACTTTGTCTATCCCAAAATGGCAGCTCCAGGAACTGCTGAGCATCTTGAATTAGAAAGCAATGAATTTCTTGATTCTTCTACAAATTCCCCTAGCCATAAGACTTCCAAACATGGGATGTCATAATTCAGGAATGACTCACCTACAACTAACAATAAGAATATTTAACATATGATAGGACTTCTAAAAGTCCATGAAAAAATGGTATTAAAGGATAATGTAATTTTTCCACTATCTTTTTTATGACTCCTTGGACATGATACTGTCTCTTCCAGTATGTTTGTTTATAAAAATTGCAGATTAATTTTAATTTTGAATTAAAGTAATTTGAGGAAGGAAAATCTGTTGATAAAAAGTCATATAATTCAAATTTCATCTATATTTGACTTTGAACACTATTGTCTGTGTCGTCATTTTATCTAGTAGCACAGACAGTAGATAGTGTTTGTTGTTGTTGTTGTTGTTAAGTGCTGTCAAGGTTGTTCTGACCCATAGTGACACTGTATAAAGTTTCCGAGGAATGGCTGATGAGTTTGAACCACTGAATTTGTATTTCAAACAAATTTGCAGTCCAACACATTAACCCACACTGGCATAACTGACAGTGTTTAGATATCCATATTTTTTGTGTGTGTGTGTTTTTAAAACATCAATATCATTCATAATCTTTAAGCCTGTCAATTGAGACTGTTCTTACTATCAATAGTTTAAGGTATGTATAGGAAAATCATGTCCAGTTGCTCTAGGTAAACAAGTCCAGGAAATTCAGTCCATGGGAAAATCATTAATCATTATCTTGAAGCGCTAATGTAGCAAAGAAAATTAGAAAGAAAGATTTTGTCAACAGATCATTATGCCTGGCTGGATTTTTTTATTTTCATTTTTATTTTGTGGCACAAGACTAATATTAAGAGCAACACAGGAAAGCCTTATCAGTGTTATTCCTTATTAATGCATTTAGGATGACTGACGTAGTGATAAAGGTTGTGCACAGCAATCGAAGTCTCTGTGGGATTGTGAACGTCTGCCAGGACTCATCAGTACCATGAACTCTGGAACAAACACAAGGAAGGAAGTGGGAACTCTATTTTCTTTTAACATATATTCCCTGAAATGCAAATTTTTATTAGTAAAACTTTAACTCATCTGTTCTAAAACTGGCCATTAAAAACAGAGTGTTGAAGAATTATGTAAAAGAGAAATGACTGGAAAAGTTTAATAAATTTTCCAGTTAGAATTATTTTTATGTATAGCAGATTGTCAAAATATTTACCTACTATAAATTCTGTGGAATAGGAAAAATCAAATTAAAATGTAACGGATGACTAAAATCTGATATTATCTTTATTCTCTCTTGAAATGGAAGTTTTGTACACTAATACGTGAAAATGACTCTCCATAGAAGGTGATACTATGCAGTATCTGGTACAAAGTTGCTTTAAGTAGAAACAAGGCAGGGTGTGGTGAATGAGCCTGAGTCAGGATCACTGTTCAAATACATATCACACATTGATTTACTTGGAGGGCTGCCAGTAATTGTACCAGCATGAATGAACTGTGTGAAATAAGTTTTATTAGCAGAAAGTGTCTTAGTTTCCTAGTGCTGATACAACAGATGACTTTAACAAGCAGGAATTAATTTTCTCACAGCTCCAGAGGCTAGAAGTCCTAATTCATAGGATCTGGCCTAGGGAAGAGCTCTAGTTCTCTCTTACTGTCAGCTTTGTGGGAGGATCCTTAACTCTTTCAGCTTCTATAGTCCTGTTGTTTCTCAGTTCCTTAGTACTTCTCTCTCCATCCCTACTCCCTCACTCCTATTTGTGTCTGCTTTGCTTTTTGTAGCACAGAAGTGATTAGGTGTGTCACTGTAGAATAAGCATTGGGCCACAAGGTCAGTTTGAACCACAAGGTCAGTGGTTCAAACTTAGAAGCAGCGCCTCAGAAACCCTATGCAGGGTCTCTGTGGGTCAGAATTGACTTGACAGCACTTAACAGCAACAAAAAATATACTGATATTGGCTTATTAACAAACCAAAGAAAGCTCTGTTTCCAAATCGTATTATATCCAAAGTTATAGGCATCACATTCATCATCAAATAATATCTCAAGATCTGTCTTGATGTACAATGCTCTCTGTGACAGAATAATATCTATGTCTAGAAGGAAGACTAGTCAATGCAACTTATGCAAATTTACAAACCAACCACCAAATCCAATGATGAACAAACTGAAGAATTTCAGTTTAAAATGGATCAACATGCAGTCAAAGTATATTGATAACTACTGATGATTGGCATGCAAATATTGTAAGCAAACAAGAGGGATCAACCTAAGCCCCATCCAGAACATTCTGAGGTGGGACATTCCCACTAGAAAGGATAAGCAGACCATCCTGGAACAGCGAGAGTGACAGAGGACACATCTTCAAAGAAAGATCATCAGGAAAAACCCAAAACAAAAATGACAGTATGACGGCTACTACAAGAATAAGTAAGTTGTTCACTGGGGAGCCATCAAGGAAAACAATCAAGTCCCTTCAGGATAAACCCCCCTCTAAGACTGAAACTCAAAGGAAACACATGAGCAGGCATGTAAACTTGCTGACGACCACATTGGTCTACTGGTGAGTGGAAGACAGGGAAAGGTGGCAAGGAAGAAATGGGCTGAGTTCAACTGCAGTCTATTGACTCCTGTTGACCTGGAGATGAGAGAAAGAAGAGGAAGGCTGGTTGGTCTAAAGTGTGGTGAGAGCTGGAGACACCTGAGTCCATGGACAAGGACATAGCAACAGAGGGCTAGAGCTGTGAGTGAAGCATCCAACTGATATGAAGTGAGGGAAGATTCATGAGAACGCATAAGCCTGCAGAAAACACTCATTTGACCCAGTCTGGATGGCTTGCTAATCAGAATTCGACTAGAGAAAGATAAAAAACAAAGCAAAGCAAAACAATTTTTGATAAAGGAAATGAGGGTAAATTGCTACAATTTCATGAACTTCACCTATACTCATAGAGGTAGTAACTCTAAATACCAACAGAGAGTGAAGGAGTCTTCACATCATGTATCATTGCTATCCCCTCTGTACACAGGGTAGGTTGTTGTTGTTGTTATTGTTAAGTGTCATTGAGTCGGTTCCGACCTATAGCGACCCTGTACAGGGTTTCCGAGGCTATAAATCTTTATGGGAGCAGAAACCCTCATCTTTCTCCCACGGAGCTGCTGGTAGTTTTGAACTGCTGACCTTAAGGTTCACAGCCCAATTCGTAACCACTACACTACCAGATAGGGATGGGCAAATTAGAAAGTTGCTACCTAATATGAGAGGCAATAAAGGCACAAAGTGACTGGCTTACAAGATTTCAAGGGGGAGTTTAGTTTAAGAGAATGGGGGGGGGTGGTTCTGGTTTTGTCAGGCAGCAGATCAGAGTCAGGTAGGACAGGCTCCGTTGGGGAGTGGGTTAAAACCCTGAGAAGCTGCTTTTGTGGAATAGCACCAGAGTTCTAGATCTAGCATAAAGTTCAGGGTGTCAGTTTCCGGCAACAGCCAGGAGAAAAATCATGGTATAAAGAAAAATATTGCAATTTAGGAATCAGTCAAGACATAGGATTCCATCTGTGGTCATCCCACCTGAGCAGAGATAAGCTGGCATGGTTACAGCCAGATGGGAACAGGAAACAAGTGGCACAGGAAACTGGCACTAAAAGTGGGCACAGAGACATTTACAAAAGGAGGTATGGGGGGATTCTATACATTTTTTCCCTCCTCTTCCCTGTAGCGCCTTACTTGCCCAGCATGGATGCCTTCAGGAGGGTGGGTGTGCACCCCAAAAAAAGTACAGCATTGAGACCACAGCTTCACCATGGCACAGAGAGAAAGAGCCCCATCAGTCCAAGGTCAAATTCTTTGGCTGCTGCTTTTGACTTGTGCCTGTGGGTCCCAGCCCTAAAGTTAACTTGTGTGGGACCCTTTACTCCTGCCTTTTCAGCAAGAAATAAAGCAGGTTTGGCCTGATAGACAAACCATATGAACAATCTGTAAAACCCAAACATAGAAAGATGCAACTATTTCAAGAATTACGCTGTGCACACGCAGATACCTAACTGACTTTCTGAGATAAAAATAGTAGACAATCTTTCTCCCATTAACTTCTCGATATCTAGCTGCGTACCTCTACAGTGGTGACTAGAGGTAGGGCCTGAGTAAGTGGAAACCCCCACCCACTTCTGGAGGTTTCTATGGTGCACACACACTGCCTATGAACAAGGTGACTGCGCAGTCAGCCACAGTTTTATTTTTGTTTCAAATTGGTGGTTTTTGTCTCTGCTTTTATATTGCTTCTGATTTTGGGCCTTCTGATAACACATTTTTCCTTGAGGTGGGAGCTTTTTCTCCCTACGTTACCCAAGAAGAGTCAGCAATTGTGGCCATATAGCTAAGCTAAAATCATGCCCAATAATATTCCACCACTGAGACAAGAGCCAATAACATCTGCTAAGCATTACATGCAAAAAGGAAAGTCTATCTCCTGATGATATACACCAGGAGACACACAGTAAGCTTAATAACACAGCAACAAACATCCATTTAAGCATTAAAAACCCACATAACTACTGGAAATGACCAACAAAACACAACAAAAGATATCAAAACAGGTCCCAAAACAGAAAAGAGTAACTGAGACAAATGAGCTGGAGACAGACAAAGGCTCCCCAGAAGAGGAGGAGCAGGTTTTGGATTTGCCTGAGAAGGAATTCAGAAGAATGATATGGAAACAGATTCAAATGCTCTGAATAGGGGTGAAGGAAAACAAGGAAGAAGTCAGGAAAGTACTACAAGAGCAATCAAACAAGAGTGATACAGCATTGTAAACAATTCAAAATCTGCATAAAGAAGTCCAGATGATTAATAATAAAATATCAGAAATAGACAATACACTGAAAGGGGAATGGAGCTGAATTGAAGAGATGGAAACCAGACCCATCGAGCTGGAAGACAAATCTCTCAATACTTCTAAGATAGAAGAGCAAGGAGAAAAGAGGATAAAAAAAATCTGAGAAGAGTCTAAAATTCATGCTGGATAACATGTAGTGGAACAACTTAAGAATTATTGGCCTTCTGAAACAGGAAGAATCAAAGAAGTCCACAGAGGAGATATTTGAAAAGCTTCTGGTAGAAAATTTCCTGAACATATTGAATGATGAGAAGATAAACATTCAAGAAGCCGAACGTATCCCAGAAAGGATAGACCCCAAAAGAAAATCACTAAGATATATAATAATCAAGCTCTCCAAAATCAAAACAAGGAGAGAATCCTAAAAGTATCCAGGGAGAAGAGAAATGTTACTTACAAAGGTAAGCAAATCATGCAGAAAGCATGCAGGCAAGAAGGCCATGGGGAGATATATACAATATCCTAAAAGAAAAACAAAAAACAAAAAAAACCTGCCTACCAAGAATTGTCTATCCAGCAAAACTGTCAATCAAATATCATAGTGCAATCAAAACAGTCCAGGATAAACAGAAGCTAAGAGATTTTACCTAAGCCAATCCAGCACTTCAAAACATCCTAAAGAGAATTCTTTGGACTGAAAACCAACAAGAACAGATAAAACCCAGAGATTGACAGGCATGGCAACACCAGCTGAAACTCAGACGATGGACAGCAGATTCCAGAACAGAATAAAATTATAACAATGAATATCAACCAAAGATCAAAATAATAACCATGTGAAAGAAAGAAAAAATGTAGGAACAGAGATCCAGATGGTGAGGACGTCAGGTAGATTATAGGATTCAATAGACTGTCCTAAACAGAGGGAAAAGCTAATAGACTATAAGGTAACCCCATAGAAAGTTAATATTTCACAACCGTGAAAATGAACTTCCAAGCAGAGCATGAAAGCTAAGAAGAAACTGGCACAAAAAACCCAAACTCAGCACAAGAAGAAAGGAACAACGTAACAACACTACCAAATAATTAACATAATGGCAGCAATTAATTCATACCGATCAATAATTATATTGAATGTCAATGGATTCAATGCACCAGTGAAGATACAGAGAGTGGCAGATTGGATAAGAAAACAAGACCCTTTAGTATGCTGCCTGCAAGAGACATATTTTATACACAAAGATAAAAACAGGCTAAAAGGATGGAAAAAATATACCAAGCTAACTGCAACAATAAATAAACAGAAGTGGCAATACTAATCTCTGATAAAGTAAACTTTATGACAAAAAATCAGCATAAAAGATAAAGGACTCTATCTCATGATCAAAGGAATCAATTGAGCAAGACGACATAATCATAATAAATATCTACGTGCCCAATAAAAGAGCACCAACGTATATGAAGCAAACCTTATTAGAATTGAAAAAAGAAATAGATAAATTTACAATTATATTGGGGGATTTTAATATGCTATTTTCGAAAAGGGACAGAACAACCAGAAAAAAACTCGACAGAACAAATATTATATGAGACCAATGTTGTAAAAAGTTAAAAAAAGAGCACCAACGTATATGAAGCAAACCTTATTAGAATTGAAAAAAGAAATAGATAAATTTACAATTATAGTGGGGGATTTTAATATGCTATTTTCGAAAAGGGATAGAACAACCAGAAAGAAACTTGACAAAGCTACAGAGGAACTAAACAGCACAATCATCCAACTGGACCTCATAGACGTGTACAGAGCATTCAACCCAACAGCAGCACAATATACATTCTTTTCCAGTGCACATGGAACATTCTCCAGAATTTAC
>NW_006408631.1:8789447-8797242 GCF_000296735.1 Chrysochloris asiatica
GGACTTTGATAGCTTTTAAAAAATAAAAAAAAAAAAAAAGGTTACTTAATAAAAGAATAAAAGAAACAATCTGATTACAGGATAAGAGGGAAGGAAAACTATTCATGGGCTAGAGTGTAGACACATGTTAACACAGGTGACAAGTCATATACAAGAGAAAGGTTGTTGCTGTTGTTATGTGCCGCAGAGACGGTTCCAACTCATAGTGAAACTGCCCAGTGTTTCTAAGGTTGTAAATCTTTACAGGAGCAGAAAGCCTCTTCTTTCTCCCACAGAACAGCTGGTAGTTTTGAACTGCTGACCCTGAGGTTAGCAGCCCAATTCATAACCACTATGCTACCAGAACTCCTTAAGAGAGAGGTTAGCAGAGGAAAAGTGAAGGTAGCAGGAGATACAGGGAGGGATGCAATAGATAAAATGAATTAGCAACATCATGATAAATGGAGAAATAACTGAAGAGCAGAAGAGATTTCAGATGACAGTAATAACATCATACAGGAAAAAAGCAACAGTTGTCAAGGATTTAACTTTTCTTAGATCTACAACCAATGCTCATGGAAACAGCAGCCATGAAGTCAAATGTATTATTGCATTAAGTAAATCTGCTGTAAAAGTCTGTAAGTGTTAAAAAGAGCAAGGATATCATTTTGAGGACTAAAGTACCCCTACCCAATCCAAACTATTTTCAATCATCTCATATGAATGTGAAAGCTGGGAAATAGAATAGGAAGACCAGAAAGAACTGATGCATTTGAATTTTGGTATTTGCAAAGAATATTGAAAGTAACAGGAACAGACAGAACAGAGAAATCTGTCATGGAAGTGCAGCTAGAAGTGAGGATGGGGAAGATTATTTTCAGGTACTTTGGATATGTTATCAGCAGATACCACTCTTTGGACAAGGATATCATACTGGATAGAATTCCATTGAAAACTAGGAAACCCCCAATAGGATGCATTGACACAGTGGCTACAACAATGGGCTCAAACATAACAATTGTGAGACTAGAGCAGAACCAGGCAGTGTTTATTCTGTTGTGTTTGTGGTGTCATCGCTATGAGTCTGAGCAGACTCAATGACACATAATATAACATAACAAGGGTTAGGATTTCAAGACATATTTTGGAGAGCACTTTCAATGCATAACAGAAAGAGACTAAAAATAGAGTTAAAATAGAGTTATGGACACACCTAAAGAAAGCATTGGTATGGGTCCAAATGACCATAGCTGCATAAAATTTTATGGAGCGTATGGTGTTTAAGGTCAGAGGCTTAATAGCTACAAACTCTTGTGTTCAAATCCTTCCTCCATTTACTAGCTTGGAGACAAGATGTATACTTGTTCTATGATTCTGTCTTCTCAGCTGCATTTCCTAGGGGTGTAGTCAAGATTAAAGAAGATAATATGCATTAAGATCATAGTATAATACTACCTCTAATAACAGGAAACAGAAAACATTCAGCTAATGAATGCTGTCATTGTTGTATGCCATTGAGTGGATTGCAATTATGGGATAGAGTATATCCTATAGACCCTATAGGATAGAGTAGAACTTCCCCCTAAATTTACCTAGACTATTATATAATCTTTACAAGAAGGCATTCAGTAGTACACTGGTTAAACTCTGGCTTGATAAACAAAAGGTTATCAATTTGAGCCCATTAGCTGATCCATTGGAGGAAGACGTTATCAGTCTGATTATTTCAAGGTTGTTTTTGTTAAGTGCCTCCGAGTCGGTACTGACTCATAGCAACCCTATGCACAACTGAACAAAACGGTGCCCGGTTCAGCACCAACCTCTCAATCGATACATCTGAGTCCATTGCTGCTGCCAATGTGCTGACCCGTCTTGTTGGGAATCTTCCTCTTTTTTGCTGACCCCCTCCACTTTATCAAGCATCATGTCTTTCTCCAGGGACTGGTCCCATCTGATAATATGTCCGAAGTATGAGAGATGAAGTCTTCTCATCCTGGATTCTAAGGAACATTCTGGCTATAATACTTCCAACATAGATTTGATTGTTTTTCTGGCAGTTCATGGTTCCTTTAATATTTTTCTCCAACACATAACTGAAATGCATTAATTTTTCTATGGTCTTCCTTTCTCATTGTCCAGCTTCCACATGCGTATGAGGCTATTGAAAATATCATGACCTGGGTCAGGCACACCTTTGTCCTCATAATGATAACTTTCTCTTGAGCACTTTAAAGAGATTATCAAGGAATAGGACCCTAAATTGTTTCAGCTCCTTCCTGTTTTACTCTGGATTCCTTGTATTTATCCAAGATTTAAAGTTTTACCAACCCCCAATTTGTAGTTGCTGTTCTCAGATTGCCCCATTATACTTTTTAATTGTCAGCAAATTTTGAGTTTTCCTGTCTTCAGGTCTATCATATGCCACATTGCTTCCTACTATGAAGTATTGCCATCCTTTTCTCACTAATTCTTTGAGGCTTGTACTTTGTGTCCTAATTTTATTGTACATGTTTTCTGTGAGATTTTGGTTTTACTACAAGTCTTAATTGTCTAGTGCTACTGTAACAGAAGTACCACACCTGGATGGCTTAAACAAACAGAAATTTATTTTTTACCAGTTTAGGAGGCTGTAAGTCCAAATTCAGAGTGCTAGAGATGGAGAAAGATCTTTGTTTTCTTTCAACATCTGTAATTCCATCATTCTTTGGAATCCTCATGTGTATTGGCATCAATCTTCCTCTGGATCTAGGTACTTCACAATGCAGGGATACTATGTCCAAAGGACACACTCTACTTCTTGGTGATTGTAGGCCCCTCTATCTCTGCTCCTTCTTTCTCCTTTTACATCTCAAAAGAGATTGACTCAAAATACAATCTAATCCTCTAGATTTCATCTGACCTCATTAGCATCATGGTGGTAGTGTGTCCTCAAGTTGGTTCGGACTCATAGTGACCTTGTACAGGGTTTCTGAGGCTGTAAATCTTTACAGCCTCATTTTTCTCCCACAGAGCAACTGATAGATGCAAACTGCTGACCTTGCAGTTAGTAGCTCAGCTGGGAATCCATTATGCTCCAGGACTCCTTCATTAATATCATAGAAAAGAGGGTTTAGAACACATAAGATAATTGCATCAGATCAAAGTTGATCACATCAAATCACATTATGGGGATGATTGCATCATATTAGATTCCATCATGGTGGTAACAACTACATCTTAACTATTAAATCACAAAGAAACCTGTTCAAAATATTTTTGAAAACAGAAAATTTGACATAAAACCTTAAGATCACACTATACTGATGACACTAATTATTTTTATGGGGGCAAATTGTGGAGATGCTACCAGCTTTCTGTTCTTAATATTAATCAGTGTATACCATCAGTTATGGAAAGCTAAGTTGGCAGAGGGATTAAGAACAAAGCAGAGAGATTTAGTTATAAATTTAATTTTGCCACTCACTGATGTGTGAATTTATACATGTTTCATTGGATTTCTAAACTTCAGTTCACTCTTCTAGAAAGTGAAAAAAGCAATGACACTATCCCTCAGTAGTATTATACAGGAGATAGTGTATGATGGACGTAATGAATTTAGGACAGTGACACATGATAAGCCTTCAATGTTGTTGTTGTTGTTAGGGACTCATAGTCAATTTGTATTCATAGCAAGGCTGTACAGGATTTTTGAAGCTGAAAATCTTTATGGTAGCAGAAAGCCTCATCTTTCTCCTGAAGAGTAGCTAGTGGATTTGAATTGCTGACCTTGTGGCTAGTAGTACAGTGTTTATCTGTTAGACAGAACAAGGAAGAGGGGTTGGACACAGATCAACCACAGCAAATTCCAGATGTGCTTCAATCAATCAGAAAGCCCAAATAGGAGGAAGATTAGGAAAACGACTTTCCCAAAAGTGGGCATGTGCAGAGATGGACCAGAACTGACTAAAGGTGACTAAGGAACTAATCATAATACCAGCTTAATAAATTAACATTGCAGTAAACTCATGAATACAATTATAGCAGACTGAATTGTGAGGAAAAGTTATGTAAGACCCAGGAAGAAATAGCTTTATGAGTCCCCAGTTATAACTGATCAATGTAGAAATCAGCAAACAGTTATATGAACCAGTATAAACCCCTTTGAAAAACTGTATAAAAAGTGAAACCCAGAGTCCACTCCAACTCTTCTCACTCATGAGGTAGTAGCTAATCTTTGTGAGAACTAAGCTAATCTCTATTCTAATCTTGGTGAAAACGAAGATAATCTCCATTCTAATCTTTGTGAGACTGTCTATGTTTTCATAAACATTCTTCCTTGTTCAAAGCTCTTGGTCACTGGCTTCTTTTGTTTGCAAGTAGTACCTCTGCCCTACTGATTCCTCAGAAAAGTAGTGGGACCACACCAGGGTATCTCATCCATGTGGTAACAGCACCACCAATACTACTAAGCATTCGATATAGTTATCACTTATTTTATTATTGTTGACATTGTTACTAAGTGCCATTAAGGCAGTTCTGACTCAGAACAACTATGTATAGGATTTCCAAAGAGAGGCTGCTTAGCTTTGAACCACCAACTTTGCAATTAACAGTCCAGTGCTTATCCAACAGTGGATTAAATAGTAATAGTCTAACATATCACATATTGATGCACTGAATATTTTTTATCAAAAAAATTTCCCTCTTGCTCTTATCCTACCTTTTAAAATTAATTTTTCTCATCACTTCCTACCTTTTTTCTGTTTTTTAAAATCCTGCCCCATCTGATGGGAGAATATTAGTTCACCGCAAGTCAGCCATACCTACCACAACTACCATGTATTTCCCTATCCAATGGTTGAGTGCCACCATTTACTCTACACCACTGGATCAATGATAGATGAAGAATAGCATCTGTTTATCCCACCTGCAGCTGCTCTCTGTAACCAGCAAGTAGAGACCCATACCCATATTCCCACCATTCATTCCACCTATCTGAAGTCAGAAGGGGAGTGATCCAGTGCTGCTAAGCTAGCATCAAAAGTAACAAAAAAAAGATGGTGGATCAGGTAGATGTGCAGTGAGGAGATCCATCAGAAACAACTCAGAATACCAGACCAAGCAGTCTCAGGGGATGGTGCTAGAACTCTGAATCACATATAAAAGAATATTTAGAAACTTGGAAGGCTTACAACTAGGGAAATTTGTAGCAGAATCAAGAAATCCATTGCTTTCTAATTCAAGATGCTCAGCTGCTCCTGGAGCCGCCATCTTGGGAGAGACCAAGTTGGGGAAGGATCAGAACAGCCACGAATGCCTGACAGAACCACGGAGATACAGGTGTGGACATTCTTTTTTTTTTTTTTTTTTTTTTTTGTATCTGTTCATTAGTCTCTCGTCTGTGCACCTTGATTATGGTGACTAGAGGGGATGCCTGAGTGAATGTACACCCCACCCCTACTTCTGGAGTATTCTACTATGAATGCACACATACCTCCTCAAAATTTAAGTGGCGGTTTACATTAAAACCAAACGACCACCACTCATCTGTCAGTTTGTCTTACTGTGGTGGCTTGTGAGTTGCTGTGATTCTGAAATCCATGGTGGACAGATTTCAGATGAGCTTCCATACGAAGACAGACTAGGAAGAAAGAGTGACGAACTACTTCCAATTATTTAGGCATTGAACACCTTATGAATAGCAGAGAAACACTGCCAGATAAAGTGCCAGAAAATGAGCCCCGTAAGTTGGAAGGCACTCAAAATGCGACTAGGGAAGAGCTGCCTCTTAAAAGTAGAGATGACCTTGATGAAGCAAATGGAGTAAAGCCTGTGGGAGAAAAGCTCATGGGAACTTCATTTGCAAATGGGGCACAACTCAAAATGAAAAGAAACAGCTATAAACATCCATTGAAAATCAGAACATGGACCATATGAAGCATGAATCTGGGAAAATTAGAAGTTATCAAAATGAAATGGAATGCATAAACATCAATATCTTAGGTATTAGTGAGCTGAAATGGACTGGTATTGGCCATTTTGAATCTGACAACCACATGGTTTACTATGCAAGGAATGGCAAATTGAAGAGGAATGGTGTTGCATTCATTATCAAAAAGAACATATCCAGATCAGTCATAAGGTGCAACACTGTCTGTGATAGGATAATATGCATGCAACCACAGGGAAGCCCAGTTAATACCACCATTATTCAAATTTATGCACCAACCCCCAAAGCCAATGAGGATGAAATAGAAGAATTCTACCAACTTCTTCAATCTGAAATTGATCAAACATGCAATCAAGATGTATGATTGGAATGCAAAGGTTGGAAGCAAAGAGGAAGGATCAGAAGTTGGAAAATATGGCCTTGGTGATAGAAATGATGCTGGGAAATGCATGATAGAATTCTGCAAAACCAATGATTTGTTCATTTCAAATACATTCTTTAAACAGCATAAGAGACAACTACACACATGGACCTCACCAGATGGAATGCATAGAAATCAAATTGACTACATCTGCAGAAAGAGATGATGGAAAACCCTCCACATCATCAGTCAAAACAAGGCCAGGGACAGACTGTGGAACAGACCATCAATTACTTATATGTAAATTCAAACCAAAGCTGAAGAAAACGAAAACAAGTCCACGAGAGACAAAATATGACCTTGAATATATCCCACCTGAATTTAGAGATCATCTGAAGAATAAATTTGATACATTAAACACTAAAGAATTAAGACCAGAAGAGTTGTGGGATGACATCAAGAACATCATATATGAATAGAGCAAAAAGTCATTGAAAAGACAAGAAAGAAGGAAAAGGTCAAAATGAATGTCAGAACAGACACTGAAACTTGATCTCCAGCATAGAGATGCTAAAGCAAATGGAAGAAATGAGGAGTTCAAGAGTTGAACAGAAAGTTTCAAAGGTCAGCTCAAGAAGATAAAGCCAAATATTACAACAAAATGTGCAAAGATTTTGAGTCAGAAAACCAAAAAGGAAGTGTTGCTCAGCATTTCTCAAGCTGGGGGAAATGAAGAAAAAAACAAGCCTTGACTTTCATTATTGCAAGATTCTCTGGGGAAATTATTGAATGATGCAGAAAGCATCAAGAGAAGATGGAAGGAATAGACAGAGTCACTGTACCAAAATAAATGGTTAATGTTCAACCATTTCAAGAGGTAGCATGTGATCAAGAGCCAATGATACTCAGGGAGGAATTCCAAGGTGCATTGAAGAAATTGGCACCAGGAATTGAGGGAATATAAATTGAAATCTTTCAAGAAAGTTAGGTGGCACAGGATGCACTCAATCATCTATGCTAAGAAATTTGGAAGACAACTATCTGGCCATCTGATTGGAAGAGATCCATATTTGTGCCCATTCCAAAGAGAGGTGACCTGACGGAATATGGAAATCATCAGACAATCTCTTTGATATCTCAAGCGAGTAAAACTTTGCTAAAGATAATACAGAAATGGCTACAATCATACATTAACAGAGAACTTCCAGAGGTTCAAGCCAGATTCAGAAGAGGCCTTGGAATGGGGGATATCGTTGCTAATGTCCAATGGATCTTGGCTGAAAGCAGAGAATATCAGAAAGATGTTTACCTGGCTTTATTGACTACACAAAGGCTTTTGATTGTGTGGATCATGACAAGCTATGGAGAACATTGTGAATTATGAGTATTCAAGAATACTTAATTGTACTCATGAGGAATCTGTACCTGGACCAAGAGGCAGTTGTTTGAACAGAACATGGGAACACTGAATGTTTTAAAATTAAGAAAAGTGTGTGACAGATTGTATTCTTTCACCATACTTATTC
>NW_006408631.1:8806878-8840437 GCF_000296735.1 Chrysochloris asiatica
GGAGGGTCAGAGAAAAAGAGGAAGACCCCCAATGAGATGGATTGGCCAAACAGCAGCATCGATGGACTCAAGGGTGGCAACAGTTGTGAGGTTGGCCCAGAATCAGGCAGTGGTTTGTTCCGCTGCACACAATGTTGCTATGGGTCTTTATCTACTCGATGTCATCTAACAACAACAACAACAACAAAGTAACATGCCTACATTTTCTACATGAATATAGCAAAACAAAAAGCCAGAGTGCAACAAACCAACACACAATCATCAAATAAATACAAAAACTCCAATATGTGTTGGAGACAACAGACCACTTCAAACCAAATAAATAAACAGAACAAGGTGGAGCAAGCAAGTGATTAAAATAGAGAATCATAAAAGTTCAATGATGAAGTACATATAATAGAACTATCTGATAAAAATCTCAAAGGTACATATGTATGACTTTCAAAGATCTCAAGAAAACCACAAACAAAATTAAGGAAAACAGAGACAATACCCTAGCAGAATTCAGAAAAATTATATAAGAGCAAAATGAAAAAAAAAAAAAAAAAAAGACAGTTAGGAATGGTATAAAATCAGCCATTAGAAATCCAAAAGATTAATACTAAAATTTCAGAGATAAACAGTATAGGACATAAGAGTAGAATGGAATCAATTGAAGAATGGCTCCATGAATTAGAAGACACCAATTTCTATTAGAAAATTTCAGAAAAAAAAAAAATAATAATAATAATAATAAAGAAATCCTAAGAATTTTTTTTTTTGTTAGTATCGAGAGTATTGTTCAGACTCACAAGCCTTTCCCTGGAAACCTTATACAGGATTGCTATCAGTCAGAACAGACTCAATGGCACGTAAACACAATACAACCCAGTAAACACAAAATCAAAAATAGTGAAAAAAATGAAAAGAAAATCTAATGAATTCACCATAGAAAATATGTGGAATGAAGAAATCATTATCACAATAAAAAGCACAAAAAGAATGACAGCAATAAATTAATATCTGTCATAAATTACAATGAATGTGAGCAGATTAAATTTAATTATAATGAGACAGTGGTTGAATAGATAAGAAAACAAAAACTATTAATATTCTGCCTACGAGAAAATCACCTTAATCAAATACAAATTAAAAGGATAGAAAAAAATATATCAAGATAACAACAATCAAAACAGAGTAGGAGTGGCAATAATAATATCGAATACAATAAATTTCAAGGAAAAAAATAGCATAAAGGATAAGGAAGGGCATGTTATAATAATTAAAGAGCCAATCTAACAGGGGGATATAATTTGAACAAATATATATGTAATCAGTGGGAGAGCCCAAAAATATAAAAAGTAAACAATAACAGAACTTAATAAAGAAATACACACCTCCACAGTAAGTAGGAGATTTTAGTGCATCACTATTAGTGAAGGGCAGATCAATTAGAAAGAAATTCAACAAAGGCTCAGAAGATATCAACAACACAATCAGCCAACTTGACTTATTAGACATATAAATAGCATTTCACCCAACAAAAATGCAATACACATTCGTTTCCTGTGTACATGGATGGTTCTCCAGAACAGACCAGATGTTAAGTCACAAAGCAAGGATCAAAAACTTTATAAACATAAAACAAGTGCAAGCATCTTCTCAGACCACCATATGTGTTCACTGGAGAATTCTACCAAAAGACAAATTGAAGAGGAGTGGTGTTACCTTCATATACAAAGAGAACATTTTAAGACCGATCTTGAAGTACAAGGCTGTTTGTGATAGGATATTATCCATGCGCCTAAAAAGAAGACCAGTTAAAATCACTGTTATTCAGATTTCCACACTAACCACTGAAGACAGTGATGATGGAATTGAAAAATTCTACCAATTGCTCCATTGCAAAACTATCAAGTATGTAATCAACATATATTGATAATTATTGCTGATTGCAATGCAAAGGTTGGAAAAAAAGAGGAAGGATCAGAAGTTGGAAAGTATGGCTTTAGGAATAAAAATGATACTGAAGATCACATGATAGAATTTGCAAGTTCTATGTTCATTGCTGGAGAAGGATGTCATGCTGGGTAAGGTGGAGGGTCAGAGAAAAAGAGGAAGACCCCTAACGAGATGGATTGGCCAGGTAGCATCATTGATGGACTCAAGTGTGGCAGCGGTAGTGAGGTTGGCCCAGGATCGGACATTGTTTCGTTCTGCTGTGCATGGGGTCCCTATGAGTCGGTTCCGACTTGATGGCACCTGACAACAACAACAACAACAATGTTCATTGCAAATGTATTTTTAAAAAAATATATAAAAGATGACTATACATACAAGCCTCACCAGATGGAATACACAGAAATAAATTGACTATATATGTGGGAAGAAGCAGTGGATAAATTCAATATCGTCAACCAAAGCCAAGCCAAGGATAGGCTTTGGAAAAGACCATCAATTGCTCATATGCTAGTTCAAGCTGAAGATAAAGAAAATTAAAACAAGTCATTGAGAATCAAAATATGACCTTGAATATATTCCACTTAAAGTTAGAAACAATCTCAAGAATAAATTTGATGCATTAGACACTAATGAGAAGAGATGTCAGATGACATCAAGAACATCATATAGGAAAAAGGCAAAGGTCATTACGAAGACAAGAAAGAAATAAAAGACCAAAATGGATGTCAGAAGAAACTCTGAAACTTGTTCTCCAGCACAGAGATGCTAAAAAGCAAATGGAAGAAATGAAAGGGTAAAATAGTTGAATAGAAAATTTCAAAGGGCAGCTGGAGAAGGTAAAGTCAAGTATTATAATAAAAAATGCTAAGATCTGGGGTTAGATAGCTAAAAGAGAAGAACATGCTTAACATTTCTCCAGCTGAAAGAAATGAAAAAAATCAAGCCTCAAATGCAATATTGAAAGATGCTATGAGCAATGTAGGATAAGCAGACTGTCAGGTTATTTTGAATCTCAAGGTGGTGGTACAAATATGGTGGTACAAAATATATGGAACAGAGAAATCATCATTTTCACAATAAAAAGCACAAAAAGAATGACAGCCACTACTCAGAAACACTAGTCA
This sequence comes from Chrysochloris asiatica, assembly GCF_000296735.1. Classification (NCBI taxonomy): domain Eukaryota; kingdom Metazoa; phylum Chordata; class Mammalia; order Afrosoricida; family Chrysochloridae; genus Chrysochloris; species Chrysochloris asiatica. Next base: position 8,809,944 of record NW_006408631.1, read on the forward strand.
GGGTAGCTGTGTGTCAGAATCAACTTGAAGATAGTTAACAACAGCAACAACAAAGGGTCAAAATATTGAGTGATGGCACTTAACAACAACAATTTTAATACAGTTTTTATTGAAATTGTCCTTTTGTAATTAACATATGTATTTTTCTTTACTGAACTCAGACTAGAATCTGTAGGATTTGAGTCAGAAGAAAAATCAATGCTATGCATATTGTGCCACATTCTGAATTGCCCGTCCCCTCTGTCTAGGACTTTGTCCTGGAAGATCTGCTTGAATTTGCCAGCTTACCTGAATTTAATCTTGTGGTAGGCTCTTTGTTCACTTAAACCTCATTCTTCTATGACCCACGGTCCTTCAGACAAAATTATTTTCCTAACTGTGGACACAATAATTAATTATGTAAACATATATGACTTGTACAATGTGACAATTTTGTAATACACCAAAATATGTAATACCTAATTTTGATCCGTTACAAACCACAGGAAATGCACGTTGACAAGTTTGCAACTGCTATTAAGTCCAAAGCCAGATCCCTTTTCTCTTTCCCCTACGATAATAATTGTAAAGCTTACCACAAATGAATTCAACTATAGGCTTTTAAAATATATACTATGACATATTTTTAATTTAGTACACTTTTGAAGAAAACTTTGAAGTTACATGAGTTCAATATATTTCACCCTCTGAATTTTTAACATTTCAATAGAGGAATCTACATACTTTGAGACAATGGGATGTTTAAAAATTCTCCACCCCATATCTGGATTTGCACTTAAAAATGCTTCTTTGGCATCAGGTAGATCTAGATTACAGTCCTAACTCTGGCACTTGCCATGAGAGCTATATTATTATACACCCCAAAGTTTATTCATTAGCACTTTAGAGAAAATACAGTCAATACTATAAAAATCTTGGATGGGCTAGTGAATAGCCGTAATAATTTTGTATATTGTTGTTGTTAAATACCATGGAGTCAGTTCTGACTCACAGTGACCAGAGGGTTTCCAAGGCTGTAAATCTTTACTGGAGCAGAAAGCCTCATCTTTCTCCTGTGGAACTGCTGGTAGTGTCCAACTGCCGACCTTGATGTTCGCAGCCCTATTTGTAACAATTAATCTACGAGAGCCATTGTGTACTACATTCTTTATTCCTTTTTATGTGAAACACACATAATTTTATAATGTATATTGCAAGGATTGATTCCCATATATTTAAATGCAACATGAAGTGTAATACTGTATTTTGTTTAGGAATCAGGTCAAATCAATATTTTTACAACTAGAGCAAATAAGTGTGATTATATATAATATATAATGTGAGCAAATTTTTCATTTTAATGTGTCAATTTAGGTGGAAAATTCAAAAAATATTTTCATGGACAGTTAATGTTTATTTGGAATTATGTAAGCTTAGGAGTCCTGGTGTAGCACTGTGCGTTAATGTGCTGGACTATAAAGTTAGTTTGAACTGCAAGGTCAGTGGTTTAAGGTCATCAGCCACTCCTTGGAAACCGCATACAGTGTCACTATGGGTCAGAACCAATTGGATGGCACTTAACAACAAAAACAACAAGCCTAGATTGGAATCCTAACTCTGATGCTTAGCATGAAGACTCAGTTATTAAACATCTCAAAGCCGGTTTCTTCATCAGCACCTTAGAGCAAATACAATCCATACTGAAAAATTACTAGGATCAACATTTTAATTAAATACTCTTCATCTTATTAGCATTTAGACAAAATATGACTATAAGTTATTCATTTTGTCTCACTAGAGCATACTGAAAGAATTCTGAGTATATAGTCATGTGACTATATACTGCATTACTAAACTGTATGTTGTTGTTGTTGGGTGCCATTGAGTTGGTACCGATCCATAATGATCTTTTGCACAGCAGAAAGAAACACTGCCCAAACCTGGGTCAACCTCACAACTGTTGCCACCCTTGAGTTCATTGATGCTGCTACTTGGATAATCCATCTGGTTTGGGGTCTTCCTCTTTTTCTCTGACCCTCCACCTTACCAGACTTAATATCCTTCTCCAGTGACTGGTCCTTCCTGACAATATGTCCAAAGTATGATAGATGAAGTGTGATCATCTTGGCCTCCAAGGAGCATTCTGGCTGCACTTCATCCAAAATGGGTCTACTGGTTCTTTTGGCAGCCCATGGCACTTTCAATATTTTTCTTCAACACCATAATTAAAAAGCATTAATTCTTCTACGGCTTCCTTATTCACTGTCCAGCTTTCACATGCATATGAGGTTATTGAAAATACCATGGCTTGGGTCAGGCACACCTTAGTCCTCAAGCTGACATCTTTGCTCTTCAACACTTTAAAAAGGTCTTGTGCAGCAGATTTGCTTAGTGCAATACGTCATTTGATCTCTTGACTGCTGCTTCCATGAGTGTTGATAGTTGATCCAAGCAGAATGAAGTCCTCGACAACTTCAAGCTTTTCTCCATTGATAAGAATGTTGTTTCTTGGTCCAGTGGTGAGGATTTTTGTTTTCCTGACATTGAGATGTAATCCTTACCAAAGGCTGTGCTCTTTAATCTTCATCAGTAAATGTTTTAAGTCCTCTTCACTTTCAGCCAGCAAGGTTGTATCATCTGCATATCGCAGGTTGTTAATGAGTCTTCCTCCATTCCTGACGCCACGTTTTTCTTCATAGAACCCAGCTTCTCGAATTATTTGCTCAGCATGCAGGTTGGATAAGTATGGTGAAAGAATACAACCTTGTGACACACCTTTCTTAATTTTAAAACATTCAGTGCTCCCATGTTCTGTTCAAACAACTGCTTCTAGATCCAGGTACAGATTCCTCATGAGCACTACTAAGTGTTCAGGAATACTTATACTTCACAATGTTGTCCATAGATTGTCATGATCCATACACTCAAAACCTTTGCATAGTCAATAAAGCACAGGTAAACATCTTTCTGATATTGTCTGCTTTCAGCCAAGATCCATCGACATCAGCAATGGTATCCCTCATTCCACGTCCTTTTCTGAATCCAGCTTGAACCTCTGGAAGTTCTCTGTCAATGTATGATTGTAGCCGTTTCTGTATTACCTTTAACAAAACTTTATTCATATGGGATATCAAAGAGATTGTCAGATGATTTCCACATTCTGTTGAGTCACCTCTCTTTGGAATGGGCACAAATATGGATATCTTCCATTCAGTTGGCCAGATAGTTGTCTTCCAAATTTCTTGGCAGAGATGAGTGAATGCTTCCTGTGCTGCCTCACTCTCTTGAAAGATTTCAATTTTTATTCCATCAAATCCTGGTGCCTGTTCTTTGCAAATTCTGTCAATGCACCTTGAACTTCATCCTTCGGTATTATTAGCTCTTGATCATATGCTACCTCTTGAAATGATTGAACATCCACCATTTCTTTTGGTACAGTGACTCTGTCTATTCCTTCCATCTTCTCTTGATGCTTTCTTCATCATTCAATAATTTGCCCAGAGAATCTTTCAATAATGAAATCGAGGCTTGAATTTTTTCTTCATTTACCCCAGCTTGAGAAATGCTGAGCATGTTCTTCCTTTTTGGTTTTCTGATTCCAGATCTTTGCACATTTTGTTGTAATATTTGGCTTTATTTTCTTTAGCTGATCTCTGAAATTTTCTGTTGAGCTCTTGGATCTCCTCATATATTCCATCTGCTTTAGCATCTCTACACTGGAGAGCAAGTTTCAGAGTCTCTTCTGACATCCATTTTGACTTTTCCTTTTTTGTCTTCTTAATAACTTTTTGGTTTCTTCATGTATGTTGTTCTTGATGTCATCCCACAACTCTTCTGGTCTTCAGTCTTTAGTGTTTAATGTATCAAATCTGTTCTTCAGATGATCTCTAAATTCAGATGGGATATAATCTAGGTCATATTTTGGCTCTCATGGACTTGTTTTCATTTTCTTCAGCTTCTGTTTGAATTTGTGTATGAGTAATTGATGGTTGGTTCCACAGTCTGCCCCTGGCCTTGTTTTCACTGATGACATGGAGCTTTTCTATCATGTCTTTCCGCAGATGTAGTCAATTTGATTTCTATGTATTCCATCTGGTGAGGTCCATGTGTAATATTGTCTGTTATTCTGTCTAAAGAAGGTATTTGAAGTTAACAAGCCATTGATTTTGCAGAATTCTATCATGTGTTCTCCAACATCATTTCTTTCACCAAGGCCATATTTTCTAATCACTGATCCTTCCTCTTTGCTTCCAACCTTTATATTCCAATCACCAGTAATGATCAGTACATCTTGATTGCATGTTTGATCAATTTCAGATTGAAGAAGTTGGTTGAATTCTTCTATTTCATCCTCACTGGCTTTGGTGGTTGGTACCTAAATTTGATTAACAGTGGTATTAACTGGGCTTCCCTGTGGTCACATGCATATTATCCTATCATAAACAGAGTTGTACCTCATGACTGATGTTCTTTCTGACGATGAATGCAACACCATTCCTCTTCAATTTGTCATTCCCGGCATAGTAAATCATGTGGTTGTTAGATTCAAATTGGCCAATACCAGTCCATTTCAGCTCACTAATGCCTAAGATATTGATGTTTATGCTTTCCATTTCATTTTTGGCAACTTCCAATTTCCCTGATTCTTACTTCATACATTCCATGTTCTGATTTTCAATGGATGTTTGCAGCTGTTTCTCTTCATTTTGAGTTGTGCCCCATCATTAAGTGAATGTACCGCGGACATTTCTCCCAGGAGCTTTACTCCATTCACGTCATCACAGTCATCTCTACTTTGAGGAGGCAGTTCTTCCCTGTCACATTTTGTGTGCCTTCTATCCTGAGGGGTTCAATCTCCGGCACTGTATCTGACAGTGTTTCTCTGCTGTTCATAAGGTTTTCAGTAAGTAAATATTTGGAAGTAGTTTGCTACTCTTTCTTCTTAGTCTGCCTTTGTCTGAAAGTTAATCTGAAACCTGTCCACCATGGGTGACCCTGCTGGTGTATAAAATACCGGTGGCATAGCTTTCAGAATCACAGCAACTCTCAAGCCACCACAGTACGACAAGCTGACAGACGAATGTTGGCCATTTGTTTTTAAGTGGAAACGGTCACTTTAAAATTTGAAATCCGTGCACATGCATAGTAGAAACCTCCAGTGGAGGAGGTGGGGTGTCCATTCACTCTTAAAAATACTATGTTGTTGTTAGATGCCTTCAAGCACTGCCAAGTTCTTTACTGTCTTTACAATTGTTGTTAACTTGAGACTGTGGCTGCTGTCACTGTGCTAATCCAACTTATTGGATAAACACTATGTTGTATTGTTGTTAAGTGCCATTTAGTCAATTCTGACCCACAGGGATCCTGTATAAGGTTTCCAAAAAGCATCTGATAAGCTGAACCATTGAACTTGTAGTTCAAAGCAACTTTGCAGTCCAGCACATTAGCCCATAGTGCCACATACATATTGTTATAGTTAGAGAAAGTTATGTTCTGGATGGCACTGTAGGATAAGCATTGGAATGTTAACCACAAGGCTGGTAGTTCAAACCCACCAGTCACTCCTTGGAAACCCTATACAGGATTGCTAAAAGTCAGAACTCATTCAATAGCACATAACCACAACAAAAAATAACAACATATGCAAGTGTGAGTCAAAAGTTAGCCACACTCTGTAGAATTTATTTTAATCAACTTTTAGAAAAGATAAATGCATTATTTTTTACATAATTGACTTGATTTTCAATACATTTTGTCCATCTGTCAACAAGTTTTCATAGTCCCGTCTTAAAAAATTTTAGGCTGAGCAGCATGTCACTTGTTCATCAGAGGTGGCTCTTTATCCTTGAAGAACTACTTTCAGAGCACCAGGCAGGTGAATGTCTGATGGAACAAGATCAGGACTATAGGGAGGATGCTTTAACACCTGAAAATGAAGTTTTTGCAGAATGTCAACAGTGTAGGCAGAGGTGTAAGGACATGCAATGTCATGCAAGATCACAATGACCTTGTATAGCAGTCCTCTGAGTTTAATACAAAGTTTAGGCTTCAGCTCTTCGTGAGCATCTCACTGTAATAAGCACTGTTGATTGATGGGCCTTTTTTCTGACAGTGTTCCATCATTGACCCTTGAGGATCCCAGGAAACTGTAAGCATCAGTTTTCCAGAAGATGTCTGACTTCTGAACTTTTTCTGGGTTGGCAATTGAGGATATATCCATTCTATAGTCTGTTGTTTACTCTCAGGCTCATAGTGATGAATCTATGTCTTGTTACCAGTAACTATTTTTTTAAAGATACCTTTGCCTTACTTCAAGAGCTTGTCAAAATTTAGTTTGCAGATATCCAAATGCTTCTGTTTATGCTCTTCCATGAGTTGTTTCAGTACTCATCTGGCACAAAGTTTTCGAAACCCAAGTCTGTGTTGGATTATTTCATAGAATATTTCATATTTCATAGCTGATTTGCAAATGAGTTCCACATAGTCCACTGTCACTTGACTATTTCACATTACCATTTCACACTCAAAGTTGTCCTCAGCTTTGGACATGGATGGAAGTTGTAATATAACCATAGAGTTGATAATTTTAACTTACCCTCATAGTTTATCTAATAGAGAATTTATGTATTCTATAGCTTAGTATATCTTGTGCAAAAATTATCCATGGATTTTATTCCATATAAATAAAATCAAGATTTAAAAAATAATCAATCATCATATAAAACAATGTATGTGTGAGTCAACCAAATTAAAAAACAATAAAAACAAATAAATTCACAGGCATCCAGTTGATTCTGACTCATAGTGACTCTATATAGGACATTAGAACTGCTTCTTAGGGTTTCTAAAATGATAAATCTATACAGGAGCAGAAAGCATCATCTTTCCTCCAGGGTATGACTCAACAGCCTATCTAAGACTCCTTCTCATATCATTTTCCTACAATTTTGTTTTGAAACTGAGATAATATGATAAATTATAAAATGAATACCCTTAGACATGATTTTAAAAACAGTCTTAAACTATAAAATTCCCGTGCAATTGGGGTTTACTGCATGTAGGTTCAGGGCATGATGGCTAAGAGTTGTCTGTGTACTCTGAAGTCATGGGTCTGCCATTTATTGTCTATGTCATCTTGGGAAAGCCTTTAAACTCTCCATGGCTTTATCTCTTCATTTGTAAACTTTGAGGTTTTGATTAGGGTTGAGTGAGTTTAAATATATAACATTCTAGAACACTGTTCTGTTGCATTTTAATATCACCTAAGTGTTTGCTCTGGTGGCATAGTGGTTACGAATCGGGCTGTGAACCTCAAGGTCAGCAGTTCGAAACTACCAGCGGTTCCATGGGAGAAAGATGAGGCGTTCTGCTCCCATAAAGATTTACAGCCTTGGAAACCCTGTGCAGGGTCACTATGAGTCAGAACCGACTCCACAGCACTTAACAACAACAACAAATTGTTTGCTAAATGTTTAACTATTAGTTATTCTGAATGTTCAGAATGGAGTTTGAAATCTGAGTCCTGAACAATCAGATTAATTTTCTGTGTTCTGACATATAGAGTATTCACATAAGAAACAATAGAAAATAGAGAACAAAACATCTGATTTATTGCTGGTAAAACTATATTGGGACTAAGCCCAAAGTGATGTTTCCCTATTAATTAGAACACATACCACCTGCATCTAATCATAGATATGACAACTAGGAACCGTATGTTGGCATGAGACAGAGGAAAAGTATCATTCACAGTCTGAAAAAACAAATATTTATATTTTTTTATCTATTTACACTACAGATATATAAATATAACTGTGTATAAATGTATGGAATGTGTACATGTAGAGTACACACATAGGTTCATGCCATGCGATGTACAGTTCTGTAGTTAACAACTATTGTTCCAAAATGTCTGACTGCATATATGACATGCAGATGCAACCTGAAGGGAGGTTGTTGTTGTTAAGTGTCGTCCGACCCATACCGACCCTGTATAGGGTTTCCAAGGAACAGCTAGTGAGCTTGAACCACTGACCCTGCAGTTCAAACGACTTTGCAGTCTGACCCATTAGCCCACAGTGTCACATCAGGCCCCCTGAAGGGAAGTAGTTGAAAGAAATGATAGAGAACCATTCTAGGACCAACATTCCCATTTTAGCAGTGAAATCTGACACCATTAGAGGAAAATTATTGAAAGTTAGTTTGAGAAGCCTTGTTTTGGGGCACAAGACAGATAGGTGAGTACTTAGAATGCACTGAACCCCATAAACTAAATCTATCCTCATTGTTTTTACCACCTTCCATACATGGAGCTTATGTAAAACAATGTTTAAAGTGCCATTGTTTTTTGCTTTTTCTAGCTCTGGTAGCGTAGTGGTTACGAATCGGACTGCGAGCCGCAAGTTCAGCAGTTCGAAACTACCAGCTGTGCCGTGGGAGAAAGATGAGGCTTTCTGCTCCCGTAAAGATTTCCAGCCTCAGAAACCCTGTACAGGGTCCCTATGATTCGGAACCAACTCCACGCACATAACAACAACAACATCTGAATAGTTTCTCTCAAGGTATAAAATTTGCATTCATTGTAGTGGTGGACTCAAGATTAATTTTCTTGTAATCTATTATGTTGTTGTTGTTACATGCCGTCAGTAGATTCCAACTGATAGCTACCCTGTATATGGTTTCCGTCACCATTCATCTGTCAGTTTGTTGTCCTGTGGTGGCTGGCATATTGCTGTGATTCTGGAAGCTATGCCATGGGTATTTCAATACCACCAGGGTCACCCACGGTGGGAAAGTTTCAGCTGAGCTTCCAGATGTAGAAAGACTACAAAGAAGGAAAGACAAACTATTTCTGAATATTTAGTCGACAAACTACTTCTGAATATTTAGTTACTGAAAACCTATAAAGAGCAGTGGAACACTGTCGGCACTAGAATTTTGAATATTGAAACATGATGAAGAGCACCAGAACATTGTTAGATATAAAGCCAGAAGATAAGTGCCACAGATGGGAAGACATCAAAATACGAATTGAGAAGAGTTGCCTTCGCAAAGTAGAGCTGACAGTAATGACGTGAATGGAGTAAATACCTTCATTTGCTGATGCAGCACAACTTAAAATGAAGAAAAACAGTTGCAAACATCTATCAATAATCAAAACATGGATTATAGGAAATATGAATCTTGGAAAACTGGAAATTGTCAAAAATGAAATGGAACACATACATATCAATATCCAGAGCATTACTGAGCTGAAATGGACTGTTATTGGCTATTTTAAATCTGACAGTCACATGGTTTACTATGTCAGGAGTGACAAATTGAAGAGGAATGGCCTTAGAGTCATCATAAAAAAGAATATATCAAGATTTGTCTTGAAGTAGAAAGCCGTCTGTGATAGGATAATATCCATACACTTACAAAGAAGACCAATTAATACCACTATTATTCAAATTTAAGCACCAACCACTAAAGCCAGTGATGATGACACTGAAGAATTCTAACAACTTCTTCAGTCTGAAATTGATCAAACATGCGATAAAGATGTATGGATAATTTGGGATGAGTGGAACGCATCTTTGGAAACAAAGAGGAAGTGTCAGTAGTAGGAAAACATGGGCTTGATGATAGAAATGATGAATGGAGATTGCATTATAGAATTTTGCAAGACCAATGATTTCTTCATTACAAATACCTTTTATAAACAACATAAAAGTCCATATACATGGACCTCAACAGAAGTAATACACAGAAATCAAATTGACTACAGCTGTAGATGGAGATGGGGAAAAACGCCATATCATCAGTCAAAACAAGGCCAAAGGAAGACTGTAGAATAGACCATTAATTGCTCACATGCAAATTTAGGCTGATGCTGAAAATAATTAAAACAAGTCCATAAGAGCAAAAATATGACCTTGAGGACACAACCCGCCTGAATTTAGAGATCATCTGAAAAACATCTTGAAGACATCAAGAACATCATATAGGAAGAAAACATAAGGTCATTAAGAAGACAAGAAAGAAGGAAAAGACCAACACGATGTTGTAAGAGACTCTAAAACTTGCTCTCTAGCATAGAGATACTAAAGTAAATGGAAGAAATGAGGAGGTAAAAGAGCTGAATAGAAAATTTCAAAGGTCAGTTTGAGAAGACAAAGTCAAATATTATAATGAAATGTGAAAAGATCTGGAGTTAGAATACTAAAAGGGAAGAGCACACTCAGCATTTCTCAAACTGAGAGAACTAAAGAAATAATTTAAGCCTGGACTTGAAATGTTGAAGGATTCTATGGGCAAAATTTTGAATGATGCAGAAAGCACAAAAAAAAGATGAAAGGAATACATAGAACCACTGTACCAAAAAGAAATGTTTGATGTTCAACCATTTCAAGAGGTAGCACATGATCAAGAACCAAGGATACTGAAGTATGAAAACCAAGGTATATTGAAGGCATTGTCAAGAACAAGGCACCAGGAATTGATGGAATACAAATTGAAATATTTCCACAAACTGAAGAAGCAATGGAGGCACTCACTTTCTATACCAAGAAATTTGGAAGACAACTAACTGTATAACTGACTATAAGAGATCCATTTTGTCCGTGTTCTAAAGAGAAGTGACTGAAAGGAATGCAGAAAACATTGGACAATATCATTAATATCTCATGCAAGGAAAATTTTGCTAAAGATAAGTCAAAGTTGACTGCAACTATACATTGACAGAGAACTTCCACAGGTTCAAATAGGATTCAGAAGAGGACTTGGAATAAGGTCATTGCTAATGTCAGATGGACCTTGACTGAAATCAGTGACTATCAGAAAGGTTTTTACCTGTGCTTTATTGACTATGCAAAGGCTTTGATTGTGTGGATCATGACACACTATGAACAACATTTAAGAGAATGAATATTCCGTAACAGTTAATTGTGCTCATGAGTAACCAAGAGGCAGTTATTTAAACAGAATAAGGGAACACTGAATGGTTTAAAATTAAGAAAAGAGTGCACCAGCGTTGTATTCTTTCACCATATTTATTCAATCTGTATGCTGAGGAAATAACCTAAGAAGCAGGATTTTATGAAGAAAAACATAGCATCAGGAATGGAGGAAGACTCATGAACAATCTGTGATATGCAGATGATACAGTCTTACTTGCTGGAAGTGAAAGGACCTAAAATACTTACTGATGAAAATTGAAGACAGCAGCCTTTGGTGTGGGTTGCACCTCAATGTAAAGAAAACAAAAATCTTCATTACTGGACCAATACATAACATTCATGTAAATGGAAAAAAGATTGAAGTTGCAAAGACTTCATTATCTCAGATCAACCACCAACACTCATGGAAGCAGCAGTCAAAAAAGCAAACAACATATTAGTCAAAACTGGTGCACAAGACCTCTTTAAAGTGTTCAAGAGCAAATATGAAGACTAAGGTATTCCTGATAGAAGCCACGGTATTTTCAATACTTTCATATGCATGTGAAAGTTAGACAGCAAATACGGAAAACTGTAGAAGAACTGATGCATTTGAGTTATGGTGTTGGATGAGAGCATTAAAAGTACCATGGATTGCCATATAACTAACCAATCTGTGTTATAAAAAAATACATCAGTAATGTTCTTTGGAGACCAAAATGGAAGACTTTGTCTCTCACTCTTTGGACATGTTATCCGGAGGGACCAGTCCCTGGAAAAGGATATCATGTTTGGTAAAGTGGAGGGTCAGAGAAAAAGAAAAATACCCCAATGAGTTGGATTGGTACAATGGCAGCAGCAATAGGCTTAAATGAAGCAACAGTTGTGAGGTTAGCTGAGGTCTAGGTAGTGTTTCATTCTGTTGTGCATAGAGTTGATATGAATCGGACCTTACTCGATGGCACCTAACAACAACAGCAAAAGTGTTTCCTACAAGCAACTGGTGAGTTTGAACCACTGACCTAGCAGGTCAGACTGGCATTGTAGTCCAGTGCTTATTATACAGTGCCACGCCGACTCCAAACTCAGTTACAGAAGGCTACATTTCAGTCAGACCCATAAAAATTGATCTGCCTTATCTCTCTATATCTATCTCTCTATGTCTATCTATCTATCTATCTAAATAGCCAGCTAGGTAGCTATGATCTATCTATCTATAATTGACCTGAACACTTGAATTCTAATCACTCGTGTGTTTTGTCTAGTCTTCCTTACTCCACCACCTTCCTTCTCTTCCTGGAATAATAAACAAGAAAATGTTTTAACATTTTATCATCTGGTAGATGCTAACATTCTAATTTACTTTGTATATGTAGAAATTTATCTTAGGAAGATGTCTACAAAAAAAATTATTGGTAAAATTGCTAAGGTAGGCAAATAACTTTGCAGTCAACATCTCAGAATAGGACAAAATTACCCTTTATGAAGCAAGGAATATAGTTAGACTGAGTAAGAAGTGAAATCCAAAAGAAGATTATGAACTGTGAACTCTGTTTATCTTCAGTAAAATAATTGTGTGTTTTTTTTAAATTGCATCTTTTGTTGGATATTATTACAGATATGATTAAAAATGTAAACTAGTTATAAGGGGCAAAAAGACACTGTGGTATATGTATAATTTAGAGGTAGAAGACGGGCAAGTAAGCATTAGGCATATTTTAAAAACTTTGAGCAAGAATTTAAACTATTAGAGGATAGAATACTTGTTTACTTAAATTTATTTACTTCTAAGATGTGTCACTGTAGGATCAGCACTGGACTGTGAGTCACAAGATCAGTGTCCCAAACCGTTTAGTGAATCGCTATAAATCAGAATCCACTCTTTGGCACTTAGCAACAAAAAAAGGAGAAAGAGGGGAGTGTGATGGCTCTATGTGATAAGCACTGGACTGTGAATCACAGGTCAACAATTTGAGCCCACCCACTGCTCTGCAGAAGAAAGAATGAAAAGCCTAGAAATTCCTACACATGGATGGTGTGAGTCAGAGTAACTTAACAAAGAAATAAGAGCTCCTGCTTCTGCTTAGTAACTCATAGTGAACCACAATTCCTGCAAATAACGTTCTAAACTACAGTGGCATGTGAAAAACCAACAACTTAAGATTCTGAATAGTTCCAGAAAGAAGTCAGAGACATGATGACATCTGTTACTGAAAAGAAGTGAAAGCACTGGGTGGCATTTCCATTCATTTTTCAAATGGCTTTCAATACTGGTGCATATCCCTGTCAGGCCATGCTAGGTTACTAAAATCCAGAGAGGAACCTGAAGTCTCTTTGCCTTGAAGACACAAAGGACTAGTTCAGGAAAATACAGAAACTGAAAAGTGAAGGGTGAAACCTTGGAAAAAAGAAAGAGCCCTACCTTTTGTGTGGAATCCTAGTATGTGCTGCAGGATAATGCACTGAACTGCAAGGTTGGTTTGAACCACAGAGTTGGCAGTTCACACCCATCAGTCACCCCTTAGACACTGGTACTTAGCAACAACAACCTCTTGTGTATAAACTCTGCTCAACTCTATGGCCAATCCCTAAACTGTGGAAGTGCAGGGTAGACTTCACCTAGCCCAGCTTTGACAAAAACAAACTGAACAGATATTATAGAGTTTGGAATTTGAGTTCAGCCATGAAACAAAGGATCAGTTCTACTATTTTGTGGAATATAACAGAATTCAGAATGTCCACAATATATTAATCATAAAGTAAAGAATACAATTCAAATTTACTGAACATATGAAGAAACAGGAAAATCTGATCCATACTGTAGAAAAAATACCTAATGAAGATCAACTCTGAGGTGGAATAGACTGGGAACTAGAAGACAAGGATTTTATGAATTAATTATAACTATATTCCAAATTGGAGTCCTGGTGTGGCACTGCGGGTTAATACGCCAGACTGCAAAGCCGTTTGAACTGCAAGGTAAGCGGCTCAAACTCACCAGCTGCTCCTTGAAAGCCCTATACAGGGTCGCTATGGGTCAAAATCAACTCGACGGCACCCAACAACAACAATATCCCAAATTATGAGAAAAATAGGAGGGATAAGGCAATAAATGACAGCTAACATATACTCTCCATTAAATAAAATACTATCTTATTAAAATAGTTGTGATAGAGAATAGCTTGATTATGTATGCTCAAAACAAGCAATGAATTCAAACATGTTCTGTAAGTTATTTATTCATGATAAATAAACATTAAGAGAGTACCCTTTAAGGTCTATGTAGACAAAACCTTAAATTTCATTTTAACTTAAAAACTAAATAAAAATACAAGATGAAAAATAATACATAGACAGCAATCACAGTACTTTTAAACAGTTCCAGAAGTGGAAACTGACTTCAAGATTTTAGGAGGAAGGATAAAAGTGAAAACTTTAAGAAATGATAGATGAAACATACATTGAAAGATGCTTATATTTGTGCATTTGGACATGGGAATACAGGTAAGCAGTCAACTGTGCAAAGACAGACAGTGAAAAATGTTTTCAATATACTGAAAATGAAGTAGTTATATTTGACAGACAGATAAAATTTTTTTAAGAGTTGTTACATGCCGTTGACTTGGTTCTGATTCATAATGATCCTACAATCCTGCGGAGGGCTTCCAAATAGTGGCTGGTGGGTTTGAACCATCAACCTTGTGGTTAGCAGTTCAGTGCTTATCCTGTTACAGTGCAATAGAGTTATGGGAGGTAAATTAAGAAGAATGGATGGGCCAAAAGTAATGTAGGCTTTCCATGCAAGACTAAATAGTTTAGACTTCCTTATGAAAGTACGAGGGTCCCAAATAAAAGATTCTATATAAAAATATTTTAAAGAAATTTCCTTAAAAACCTTAGAAATCCAGAGAAGATTTCTATTGTTTATTGTTTGTGATTCTTATATTACTTAAAATAGAATAAAAACTCAATAGCTATTATAAATTGGTGCAGGTTCCTCTGTACTGTAAAGAACTATCACAAGAGATGTTTGAACAAGAAAAGATCTAGGGCGTTGGTGAGTTCTGATCGCGCGGTATCCATCGCCACCCACGTCTCATGGGCAACTGAGGGACGGAGGCCTAGGAGAGGTGCAGACATGGCCAAGTCCAAGAACCACACCATGCACAACCAGTCCCAAAAATGGCACTGAAATGGTATCAAGAAACCCCGATCACAATGATATGAGTCTCTCAAGGGGGTGGACCCCAAGTTTCTGAGGAACATGCTCTTTGCCAAGAAGCACAACAAGAAGGGCCTGAAGAAGATGCAGGCCAACAATGCCAAGGCCATGGATGCACGTGCCGAGGCTATCAAGGCTCTCATAAAGCCCAAGAAGATCAAGCCTAAGATCCCAAGGGGTGTCAACCACAAGCTCAGTCGACTGGGAAGTGTGCTCAGGCACGCATTGCCAAGGGTCTGAGTCTCTGTCGGCCAAAGTCCAAGGCCAGTGCTAAAACTAAGGCTGAAGCTTCAACCAAGGTCTCAACTAAAGCTCCAGTCAAGGCCTCAGCTAAAGCTCTAGCCAAGGCCTCAACTAAACCCCAGCCAAGGCCTCAACTAAAGCCCCAGCCAAGGCTTCAACTCCAGCCCCAGCCAAGGCCTCACCTCAGGCTCCCAAAGGTGTCCAGGCCCCCACAAAGATGGAATAGAGTTCTCCGTCTGAGGACAGAGGGATTGGCATGACCCTTTGGGCTGCCATCTGTATGGAGCTGGTGTCCTCCTGTGCTGTTTGTACATTTGTACAAATAAATATGAGGCAGGAAAAAAAAAAAATGAAAGAAAAGATGGAAAAAATATGTTATAGAATTACTTAATTACTTAGATTAGTGGTTACAAGATATATTTAAGTATTTATGGTTTGAAACAAAATATGATTTGTTAAGTATAAAACTGATGATCTGGCCTGTAAACTACCACTCAATTCACAATAAAAGCTTTGAAACAAAAATGAATTTATAGTTTGATGAAATATTTTATTACACTATTTGAGAGTTCACCTCTTCCAATTTTAAATTAATATTCACAAATTAAAATTCCTCCAGAATATACAAATTAAAATTAAGTGACATTACATTTTCATAAACTGTTGAATACTTCTTTGCTAAATCTTTTTTTATTATCCCTTTCAATAAGTAAATTCAAGAGATTCTGTTTTCTATTAAAAGGTAGTTATAAAGTTACAATGATTTTTTTTAATGCTGATAGTAAAAGATATGATATGACACGATTATCTTAATGTCTAATTCCAAATATGAAAATAAGTCTTTTGTGAGTAATATGATTTTATAATATTTCAATTGCTTATACTCTGGAATCATTTATTAGGAATATTTTTAGTTTTTATGATCTCGGTATGTAATGCCATCAGATTAGCTCAGAAAAGGAAGGACAAAGAGCTAGTATTACTCACTTCTTTAATGAATGGCATCAAGGAAAGTAACGTACACATTTGACTATAGGCACATGTCATTGAATATAAATTTAACAATTGTTATTTGCTTGGCTCTAAATGTTAATGTAACACCCAATATTATTTTTTTCCCTAAATTTGTTTCACAGAATGAATGGTGCCCACCTAACACTCCTGAAAGAATATACCTTTGTATGCACCTAGATATTTCTTATATTCTGTAATTCCATAAAGTGCTTTTTATTGAGAAATTCCCTTCAATGGTCTTATATAATGTTCTACATAAATAAGCCCATTTTAGTTGTCAGTCTCTCTAAGATAAAGTTTCCAGTGATCAAAAATGGGGGTGTTGTTGAGTACAATCAAGTCAGTTTTGATTCATTGTGACTTCATATAGGGTGTCCAAGGATTGGCTGGTGGATTTGAACCGTCAAACTTGTGGTTAGCTGTCCAGAGCTTTTCCAACAGAGTACTCCAAAAATAGGGCTGGGATAGAGAAATCCTGTGACTTTCTTTGAAAAGGGAAAATTAATCCAACAAATTCTAGCATTATCATTGAATATCCTCTTATTTATTGACTTTATGATATTGGTGGTGGTGGTCATGTGCTGCGGAATACGTTCCAACTCATAGAGACCCTGCATAGGGTTTCCGAGGCTATATATCTTTATGGAGCAGAAAGACTCATCTTTTTCCCATGGAATCACTATTAGTCTCAATCTGCTGACCTTGCGATTAGCAACACGACTCAATTTATATTTTATTTTGTTTGGGTCTCGTGTCAGACTTGAGCATTCTATAAATCAGACATTTTTGTAACTTTTCTTGGTATCTCTATCCAGAAGTTTATATATATATATATATATAGCTTCAAGCCCATTGCTGTTGAGTCAGAATTGTCTCAACATGTACAGCATAAAACTACTCTATATGGTTTTCAAAGCTATTATCTTTCAAAAGCAAATCACCTGCCCTTACTTCAAAGACACTTCTGGATGGATTGGAAACACCAACTTACTTGAGTATTTAGCCTTATATGCTACCCAGGGATTTTTTATAAAATCATTTTTACCTAAATTCCCTGAGAGTCATGTACAAATAATTTTGTTCCTTTGTTCAATTATTTCTTTAGGTTCTCTTTAAAACAATTATTGCCATTATAAACCATACAACAAGGAAATCATTACAAATTGATACCAATTCATGATCAATACCATGAGACATTCTATGATTGTATAAAGCTCTATTTCTTTCCAACTCATATATAAACTTCTATCAGTCATCTCTTTCATAAAATATCAGATCATATGATTGTGAAGAACATATAGAATATTTACAACAGTTTTTACAGACTAGTCAATGATTAAATGCAGACAATTTACTGATATTTCTATCTTCTCCATTTCTGGTAGCTGAGAAGTTATTATAAAACATAGGATTTGAGACTTAAATGCCTAAACTTTAGACATTCTAGACCAACTACTTTCAATATTTAGGCAAAGAAATTGATAAAGTCTTCTCATCCCCTTCTTTTCACATATTCTGGGTATATATATATGTCTTCAAATTTTAGAAAATCCCATAGTCCTTCTTGATTTTGCTTATAAGTTAAATCAAACTCAAACTGGCTTACAGATGAACATGCAAAGCAATCTGTTGCACATGCATTCATTTCTAACTGAATGAAAACATTAGTCCAGGAGCTTATCTTCTAAAGGTTGTAATGAATTTGAATTGGTATCTCAGTTTATTTATCAACATCTCCCGAAAATGATCTCCCATAAGGAAATAGAAGACAGGGTTGATGACACTGTTCATGAAGGCCAAAGGTCGCGTCACAATGTATAAGACATTGATGAAGTCCTTGGTGCACTGGGACAATTTCCAACTATCCAGACGTGAAGCAATCCTCACATTCCGCATAATGTGGTAAGGAGTAAAAAGCACTGAGAAAATGATCACTGCCATGGTGACTAAGTTGAGAGGCTTTTCAAAGGGCAGTGTGGTAGCAAGCTGCCTGTTCCTCTGCTTTAGAAAGCGAGCAATCTTGAAATAAAAAAAGCACATCACAGAAAGAGGAATGAGGAACCCTATGAATGTTAAACATAAGCTGTAAATGAGATTGTATTTGGCATCCCCAGAACTTGCATAATCATTACACTTGGTGCTATTCTCATACCTGTGTATAAAACTAAGTATGGGCAGTAGCTCTAAGGTTACCAGAACCCAAATGGCTAAGGAGATTAAAATGGCAAACTCTTTCTTCTGCAGAAAGTGTTGCCGGAATGGATGCTTCATGAGCAAGTAGCGATCGATGCTGATACAAGTGAGGAAAAGAATGCTGGTGTAGAGGTTGGCATGAAGAACATATCTGTTACTTATGCAGAAAAAATATCCATATAACCAGGCTTCATTGGCATAACTTCTCATCAGCATTGGAAGGGTGCACAAAAAAGCCAAATCAGAAAAAGAAAGGTTAAAGAGATAGATATTGCTGCTATTCCAGTTCTTTAGACAGAAAAGGTAGCCATAAACTACAATAGTATTTCCAAGAATTCCGAGAACAAACTCAGCTCCATAAAAAAAGGAAAGGTAGTACTTTTCCATGGTAACTGTGGCTGCCAACAAGTTTCCGCAAGTTGCATTCCATGCCTAGAGAAAAAAGAGATAACAAGAGTGATGACACACTAGACTGTGACTAAGGACAAACTGTGTATTGTTATAGAATATAGTAATAATAAAAACACTTTGATTTTGTACTGTGAAGAGCAGGTCATATCAGTGAAGAATTATTATTATTATTAAGTGCCATAGAGTTGGTTCCTACTCATAGCGTCTCTGTACGGGGTTTCCAAGGAACGACTGGTGCGTTTGAACCATCATCCTTGTTGTTAGCAGTCCAGTGATTATCCTATGGTGTCAAACCAGGACAGAATACATTTCCACAAATATAAACATATGTATAGGTCACCAATTACTTCAACAAATAGTTATTGAGTACCTTTCAACTATGTGCTAGGTTCTGGGGTTACCAAACAAACTGAAAGAAAAAAAATCACCACCAGCAATAAACAACAAACAAACAAACAGAAAACCCCACTGCTGTTGAGTCGATTCTAACTCACAGTTACCCAATAGGACAGGTTAGATGGCTCCTTGGGGTATGTCAGTCTTTACTGGAGTAGATGGACTCATCGTTCACCCACAGAGTGACTGGTAGGTGTGAACAGCCGACCTTGTGGTTAATAATTCAATGCTTAACTTACTATGCCACCAGAGCTCCTTAACATAGCATCTAATATCAAATAATTTATGTTTCCTTGGGAAGAATTATGAAATAAATAAATGCATGCATATAATAATAAATGCTATGACTAAAAACAAGGAAGGATGAAGAAGCTAGAAAGTATTGGGATGGAGGAGGGCAATGTGCTATTTTGCACATATGGTGATCAGGGAGACATTTTTCTATGAAATGACATTGGAAGAGAAGCTCTAATGTAGAGAGGGAATGAGCCCTGTTTATAACTGGAGGAGGTTTGTTCCAGACATGAATAAGAATATGCACAAAGATCCTAAGGTGGAAACATTCATTTTTGCATGACCAAGCCGCCCATAGTCCTTGACAATTTGTCATTGTTCAACAAATGCTGCTAATTTAAATTGAATTATGTCATAGCCTAGAAATAGAAACAAGGACAGTTATAACTGCAGCCTTGTTATTTTATTAGCTTTCATTTTGTTTCCATATTGTCAAAGAACAGTGCTTATATTATTAAACTTTAAAATATAATCCTAATTTTAAAACATTATATTTAAGGTTTAAAATATGAAGTTGAAAATCTTAGTTATAATACTGATTGAAAGTTTATACTGGACTAGGCACAGAGTTCTTACTTTTTCCAAGGATTATCATTCATTATAGTGACTGAAGTCTGGAAGTTATCTTGCTGAGGTCTTATATCTAGTAAACAGTCTTCATCATAGCACCTTCTAAACTGGTGACATGAAAAGCAATTTGATACAATCACCCCTCAAGTGTTTTGGTAATCCTCCATTTTCTCCCTTATGATGAGACCGGGTTATTTGTGGATGAATAAGGTAGAAACTTGAATTATCTGACAAATACAATGGCTCACCAATGCTAAATAGTTCTACTTACTTCTAAAAAGGAGCATGCAAGGTTAAAAGTAAAATTTTCTAGGAAATCTCCTTGTTAAACAAGCTTCTAAGTGTCAATTTCAAACATTTTTATATTTTTTTTTTCAACAGAATATTTTGTTGGTGGTGGTGATGTGCCGTGGAGTCGATTCCGACTCATAGCGACCCTGTAAAGGGTTTCTGAGGCTGTAAATCTTTCTCCCATGGAATAGCTGGTAGTTTTGAACTGCTGACCTTGCGGTTCACAGCCCGATTCATAACCACTATGCTACCAGAGTATTTTGTTAGTTAGAATAAAATAAGAACGACTGTACATGAGCTTATTTTTTTCTGGGACACATGTAAGCATTGAACAGAAGAAGCTATGTCTAAAGTATCTGGGAAACTCATATCTACAACTGCTAAATTCAAGTGGCTTATCTCAGTTAAGGCTACTGATATTTTTATAGTATCTATTTATGCAATTGTGAGAGGGTGAGTCAAAAATTATCTGCACTCCAGTTATATTAAAATGCCCATCCACATCCACAGCTGATGACAACATTGAACGTGCATGTGAAATGATTCTGTCAAACAGATAAGTGACAGTGGATTCTGTGGCAAATAATTTGCAAATCAGTCATGGATTGTCTTGATATAATCCCTGACAAATTTGGATTTCAAGAAGTTTGTGAGGCATGAGTACTGAAACAACTCATGGAAGAGCATGAACAGAAGTGTTTGAACATCTGCAAACAAAATTGGGACAGATACTCGAAGGAAGGCAAATGTTTCTTTTAAAAAATTATTACTGGTGTCGAGACATGGATTCATCACTATGAGCCTGAGAGTAAACTGCAGAGTATAGAATGGAAGCATCCTTAATCGCACAGCAAACAAAATGTTTAAAAGTCAACCATCAACTGCAAAATTGATGCTTACAGTTTTCTGGGATCCTCAAGGGCCAATATTAGAACACTATCTGGAATCAACAGTGCTCCTTACAGTGAGAGTGCTCACTTAAGAGCTGAAGCGTAAACTTTAGATTAAATTCAGACAACGTGTGTCATCAGACCTTTGTTCACACTATTGACACTCTGCAAAAACTCCTTTATGTGGTGCTAAAGCATCTTTCCTATAATCCTCATCTTGCTCCATCTGACTTGTACCTGTTTGGTTCCCTGAAAGTATCCCTTCAAAGATGAAGATTCACCTCTGATGAAGAAGTGAAGACAGCGGTGCATTTGTGACTCACAGCTCAGCCTAAAACATTTTTGAATAAGGGAATATGAAAGCTAGTTGACAGATGGACACAGTGTATTGAAAAGCAAGGAGATTATGTTAAAAATGATGTTTTTGTCTTTTTAAAAAGTTGATTAAAATAAATTCTACAGCCATAGTATGGATAATTTTGGACACATCCTGGTAAAAGTGACATATTCAATATTTTTATGTTATTTTTAATCACTTACTTTAAGACACCCCAGATTTATTTGAGCTTCTCCTCAAATCTTTCCATGGCAATTTATCACTAAATCTAACTTTAGATGAACTTGACCGGGAAATTTTTCACTTAGAAAGTGAGTATATGGAGAAGGATGAAGGAAATCTCAAAGTGAAAAGGGTTGGTTTCACTCTGTGTTTGAATTTACCTGCCAACAATTTGCTAAAGTTCTCAATTTTACACCTTTTTCAGTATTTTGAAACCTCTTCCACCTATTCTTTCCTACACATCATTAACAGGTAACTTTGCCCCAAGTTTACTGAGAAAACAGAAATCATTTTTGGAGTTTGTAATCTCCAGTTCCCCCTTTGAGCCTGTCCTCTCCTCATTTCTGTTCACCAGAGGGGAGGAACTGTTCCTGTGGGATTACGCTGAATTCAACCCTTTCAAGATTTAATGACAATCTATAAATCAACAACTCCCAGATTAATATACCATGTCGTATCTGGTAGCGTAGTAGTTACGAATCGGGCTGCGAACCGCAAGATCAGCAGTTCGAAACTACCAGCTGTTCCGCAGGAGAAAGATGAGGCTTTCTGCTCCCATAGAAATTTACAGCCTGGGAAACCCTGTTACAGGGTCGCTATGAGTTGGAACCGACTCCACGGCACATAACAATAACAACAATAACAACACTCAGTCACTAAGAAGCTCTGGTAGCGTAGTAGTTATGAATGGGGCTGCGAACCTCAAGGTCAGCAGTTCAAAACTACCAGCTGTTCCACGGGAGAAAGATGAGGCTTTCTGCTCCCGTAAAGATTTACAGCCTTGGAAACCCTGTACAGGGTCGCTATGGGTCGGAACCGACTCCACAGCAAATAACAACAACAGCATACAATCTAGTTGTTTAAGCATATTGCCAGTGATTGATATCTTGCAAGCACTTCTCCCTCCAGAAAGTCCAGACAAAATTCTCTAATAATTCTCTTGCCAATCCTGCTCTACTTCTATTCCCACTATTCCATTCTCTATAATTGGCAACACCATCCCCTTAGGTGCTCACCCTGAACAACAAACAGTGGCTTTAATGCCCTTTATAACTCACCTCCAGTAACTAATAAACTATCAAACATTATTGCATAAGGTCTAGAAATTTCTCAAACCCAACACTATTCTCCCTCTCCTTCATCACAATGCTAGTCTAGGTAAAACTTGAAAAACTTCAACCAAAATTCTGACCATGTTACTCACCTTAATGAAACCATTTAATGGGTTCTCACATCCATAAAATAAGCTGTAAAACTTTAAATGGAGACTCTAAGTCCCATATGATCTTGTCCTTTTATCTGACTTCATCTTCATCTAACAGCACTCTCCTTCTTGTTTATCTTTAATTTCCCCTGATTTTTCTTTTTTTAATGGACAGAAATCCTTCCTAATATGTAGTCCACTCTGGCTAAATCTCTTTTCACTGACCTTCCCTTTCTGTGTTCCCTTTCCCATTACTTGCCTTGTCTTACAGCTATACACCTTTCAGTTATTGTTGTTGTTTAGTTGTTGTTAAGTGCTGTCCAGTTGGTTCTGACTCATAACAAGCCTATTACAGAGTTTCTGAGGAATGGCTGGTAGGTTTGAATTCCCGATCCTAAGGTTAGCTAGTCTAATGCCTATCCTATAGCTTCATACCAGAACTCTTTTAGGCCTGTGTTGAAATGTGGGTTTTGCAAGTTAGATACTCTGACACACCAATCTACAAGAATATAGGCTTTCATATATACTGAACTTCTTAACCTTTTCCACAACATTGTTTTATTCATTTTTTGTCTTTCTTGCACCTAGCATAGTAAATAAAAAGTGATCCATAGCTGGCTGTTGCATGAACAGATGAATATAAATACTTGACTGTTTATAAAGCATTTTTATAAACATTTTCTCCAATGTCAGTTAAGTAGTTAGTCCACCAATTTAAATCTGTTGTTCTATATGATACATATTCAAAATTGGCAATGGTAATAGAATTAACTTTAGAAACACACTTGCATATAATTTCATTATCTATCTTTCAGTATCAATTTCAACAAGAATTAATTTAAAAAACTCTGTGAGGGTTATGCATTTAAATATAATAGTTTTATTTCTAGTGGTGAGATTCATGAAATTTTTATTGTGCCCTTCTTCTCTCAGTTTACCTCAATTTTCTGTATTTTTCCTAAAGTGAGCATTACAATATGAGTATTATGACAATACTTTTTATTTTTTTATTTCCTAGAATTCAATTAAAAATCCAATGGTTATTTTTTCACATTTTTTAAATTTCTAGAAATACTTGTTTGTTTGTTTGTTTTGTTTTCTATGACATGACAAAGGACCTCCGGTAGTGTAGTGGTTACGAATTGGGCTGTGAACCGCAAGGTCAGCAATTTGAAACTACCAGCTGTTCCGTGGGAGAAAGATAATGCTTTCTACTCCCGTAAAGATTTACAGCCTCAGAAACCCTGTGCAGGGTCGCTATGTGTCGGAACCGACTCCACAGCACATAGCCACTCCCACCATGACACGACAACCTCTTCTTTTTCCTTTTTGTGTTATTGCAAATTCTCTTTCATGACCTAGACCTTCTTTGCCCAGTCTTTAAATGTTTTTCTACCTCACAGCTCAGTTTTGGGCCTCTTTGTTATTTTTTGATACTCAAAAATCTGGAACACACACTCAAATGAAAATTATGGCAAGAGAAAGTTTCTTTTAAAAAGAAATTCATTTATTTAATTTCTGAATTTCCCCTTTTTCCATCATAGTACTTATCATACTTCCTAGTCAGAACATACAAGTGTTTAGTGTGGCTTATTATAACTGAAAAGTTTGCCTGTCATGAAAGGGAAATAGAGCCATAAAGACATGTGTAATTACAATGTTGGTTACCAATGATAATTACTCAGACAAGTTACAGGCCATCTAGAAGTGATAAAAGATTCTGCTTTTGACTGAATATAGGGAGTTGGATATTTCAGGAGGAGGTAGAGAGAAAGAATCCCAGTTTATATTTATGAAAAATAAGTAACTAAATAATAACCTTTGTCCTGTTTCTCACAAAACAGTCATTTCATATTCCTTTTTTTAAAAGAAAACTTTATAAAAACATATAAACAAAATGTATGTTAATTGCATAATGCTCAAAAAATGTAGATAGGCAAAAATGAAGAAGCAAAATCTTAAACCAACCAATTTAATATTTGAATGTTTTTCTAGACTCTAACTGCTTGACTTTATTTTATTTATTTATTTTTTAAGGTTTTTATTGTGGATTGAGTGAAAGTTTTCAGGGCACATCATCGGTTTCACATTCAAACATTCATATACCTTGTTTCATTACATTGATTATAATCCCCTCCACATACCACATACCATCAGTTAACAGAGTTTCTCTCTATCCTCTTTAGCTTTTTTTTGGGGGGAAAAACTTTGCCTTTTTGGAATTTACAGTTTCGGCTTTTAGGGAAGGTTTTTACATTTATCTGTGTGTATCCAGGGCTCATGTATGGAATTACTAACCAGCATAACTGAATAATCAAATGAGGGTGACTTTATTTTGACAATAATATGATTAATCTCTTCATAATGTTCTATAGTTTGCTGCATTGAAAATGTGGCCTCAACCCCACAGATTTTTTTCCAAGTTGATAATGTTTATAAATGATGGTTTTGTTAGATTTTGAGGATATCAGAGTCCAAATTGA
Organism: Chrysochloris asiatica; assembly: GCF_000296735.1. Classification (NCBI taxonomy): domain Eukaryota; kingdom Metazoa; phylum Chordata; class Mammalia; order Afrosoricida; family Chrysochloridae; genus Chrysochloris; species Chrysochloris asiatica. Next base: position 8,835,612 of record NW_006408631.1, read on the forward strand.
GTAGAATTTTTATTTAGTAGTTTTTCTTTACCAAAATTGATTCAGTAAGATAAACTCTTTCTTTAGCTAGGACTTCCAAATAAAGAAGGAGTTCCATTATGAAACTTTAATATTCTCTCTTATATTTTTAGTGATTGTATTCTTATATTTACAAACTTGAAAATAGTTATAAATGTACTTGCATTAGAAAGATTATTTTTAACTGATTCTTTGGGATACTGACAATTAAAGTGATATATTTAGTTCTATGTTAAAAAATATATTTAAACATCTTAAAATTATTAAACTAGAAAACATATCCAATTTAGTAACATAAACAGATTAGTGATTTTCATTTGTAACTTGGAATAGCATTTTTTTTAAATTTATCTAGTGTTTGTAAAATTTTCATTTTAGAAACTTTAAATCATTTTATAAAATTTATTTTATAGATTCTTAGCTATTAAGCTGCTTCTTTTCATAACTGTCAGGATTAAACAAAGAACAACCACAAAATTATTTTTTATACTGCTACCTTAAGGAAAATTTACACAATGATCTGAGGATTTTTTCTAGACTAGTTAATTTTTATTACTATTAAACAACTAAATTCAAATATATATTTATACTGAATGCATAAAACAGTTTCATATTAATCCCTTCTTTCTTTCTATGTACCATAAGTTATATTAGAACAAATATCAGAAGTCTCAAAGGTTGAATAACAATGGATTTTAAAATTTGTCATTTTGTTTCGCATTATATTCTTGAGTATTTTCATTTTTACACACATAAATGCTAAATGCAATTCGTAGGATGTTTTGAAATGTTCATCTAACACAATATTTCTTATACATTAAAATATTAAATATGATAGCAAATAATTTCATTTAAGATTCCAGTGTTTTTCCAAAATTGTTTTTTTTTTTTAATTTGAGTAAATACAATAACTGCTTGACTGAATTAAAACATGCTGAAATAGTTGCAAGTGCAATAAGCCTTTGTAATAAAATAAAACTCATATTTGCCTGTTAAAACAAGCCTTTAATTTGGAAAAAGTAAAGATAGTGGTAAACACTATGATTTACTTTTACTTTCTTTTGATGTTTTAGATATCTTATGAGCCACAGTTTGTTTAACTATTACTTAAAGCCTAAATTGTTCATATAACATTTAAAAAAGAACTCTCAATCAAAATGTTATAAATACTTGAATGAAATGGGCTGCATTATAACTTACCATTCTGTTGGAGGGCCCTGATCCCTTGCCAGAAACTGTGAGAGCAACTTGATGCAGCCTCTGGCCCAGTGCTGAGCAACAGGACAAGGTTAAGGCAGACTGATTTGCATATCATGAAACCCACATTAAGAATTCAAAAGTCCTGGAATAATTTATTCAGTCAAACTCCCAAGTTAAATGTGCAAGTAAGGGGACTTCCTGTTACGTGCAAACACAAAACAAATTACTCACTTCACAGAAAACACATTTGGCAGATAGATTTCAATTCACTATCAAAACGACAAGGAAGTCTACCATATTTTCATGTGTATTTGCACAATTAAAAGAAACTGTAAACACTTGTGTTGGATATAACTGCTTCTTCTATTTATTGTTTAAATTCACAATTTTTGGTGGGCTTTGTACTGACCTCATACTAACTAAACAGCTGTTATGAAAAACTTTAGACAAATGTTGGAGGAAAATGTGGACATATTTTCTGTCCATGTAGTAGGAAAAAAGATACTAAAGATCCAGGCAATTCTCATTTTTGTAATAAAAATCAGAAAACATATAAAAATGAATATATCAGATTAGATTAGAGAGAGAGAGAGGTGCTGTCTGAGATAATCTGGAAAGATGGCAACTCAGGTATACTTAGCAGTGCCCTGACTAGCACCTGGAAACACGTCAGCACTGTTTCAAAATGGAAAATCCAACTAGACATTTCTAGGCATGGCATTGGAATAAGCATTGCATTACTAACCATAAGGTCAGCAGTTCAACCCTAGCAGCCGCTCCTTATAAACCCTAGACAGGTTTGCTATGAGTCAGAACTGACTTGACAGCACTTAATTATATCAACATATTAGATTTATATCCAAGCAAGCAATATAAAGAAATCCTGGTATGGCGCTGCAGGTTAAAGCACCGAACTGCAAGGTTGGTATGAAATGCAAGGTCAGTGGTTCAGGATCACCATCCGCTCCTCTGAAAGTCTATACGAGGTTGTTATGAGTCAGAACTGACTCGAAGGCATTAACAACATATGCATCATGCATGAAATATATGTGTATTTACGTAGTGGTTACGAGTCGGGCTGCGAACCTTAAGGTCAGCGGTTCGAAACTACCAGCCGCTCCGCGGGAGAAAGATGAGGCTTTCTACTCCCGTAAAGATTTACACCCTCGGAAACCCTGTACAGGGTCGCTATGGGTCGGACCCGACTCGACGGCACTTAACAACAACAACAACATATTATTATTATAGCACGTATATTGTTGTTAAGTTCTGTCAGGTTGAGTTTCCAAGGAGCGACTGGTGAGTGAACTGTTGATCTTGTGGTTCAAACTGACCTTGCAGTCCAGTGCTTATTCTACAGTGCCATACCAAGACCCCATATAGCATATATATATGCTTATATAGAGAAAATAATGTATCCATAACTCATTGAGTGTTTATCCTATGCCAGGTATTGTACTGAGTACTTTTATACATTGAATGCTATAAAAATTCTCAGTGATTTTCATTATTTTTTCAAATTTTCTCATCTTACACATTAGAAAACTGAAGCTGAGAGAGACTAATTAATTTCTCTATAATCACAACATTATTAGTAAAGAGAGGGTCCAGAATTTAAGAATACATCCTTTGATTTGAAGACATTTTGATTCCTGATTGCTTCTGAAATTCCTTTGATTTACACAACAAATTGAATAAAAGTTGAAGAATTTATGATGGGTTCTTTTCAGAAATGCAACTGTTTTCTATTTTCTGAAAGAAAAAAAAGTCTTAAAAAATGTCATCTTGCTTGTAATTTCAAAATGGTAGGAAACAAAACATTGGAATGATCAGTGTCAGGTTTATTCATTTTCAGCATAAATTGACATGGTCCCACCACTATATACATATAAAAGGCACATGTCTATCTTTGGCAGGTCTCTGCCACCATTCTGATAGAAGCTATGGGTGATTCCCTCTTTGTGAGGTGGTGGTAGTTCCCTTTAACTTCCTCTTTCTTCTCCCCACATCCTGATTACCACTTGGCTTTGGAATTCTAAAATAAAAAGAGGTCTGTACTTCTCTGTTTTATATATATATATATATAATCAGTAATCTAGATCCTTCAGTACTCACTCTCCAACAAATACTGCAGTTCATTTAATCTTCAAAAAATTTAATGTAGTCCATAACATTAATACCCTTACTTTTCGTAATACCAAACAAAATAAATCACAAGGCTTGCAAATGACAGGGCTATAATTTGTCTGTTTGACTTATGAGTCCAAATTTTCAAGCCTATTATGTCTCTTTTAAGAAGCTCTGGTAGCAGAGTGGCTACGAATTGGACTGCGAACCGCAAGGTCAGCAGTTCGAAACTACCAGCTGTTCCACAGAAGAAAGATGAGGCTTTCTGCTCCAGTAAAGATTTACAACCTTGGAAACCCTGTAGTGGGTTGCTATGAGTCAGAACCGGCTCCATGGCCCATAACCACCACTACCACCACCATATGCCTCTTTTAAGTTAAAGAAGAAAATACAAGTATCTCGTTGAAATATGTAAAGTCACTGATATTTTACAATATTTGCTTTAAACATGTCAATTTCATCTGCTTTACCATTATACAATAAGTTTCAAAGTAAAACTTAATTTAATTATTGTCTATTACTTTCATTGATTACCAAATTAAATTATTCAAATTTTCCAACTAAATAGAATAGGAACTTTTAGATAAGAAACCAGAGACTTTTGGAATAGTTTATGGGAAAGCTCTAGTAGGAATGCCCATAGGGAACTTACAAGATGCATTTATTTTAAGAGCAGAAAACTAATGTTTGGAGAACAAACTGGTATGTTGTTGTTGGTAAGTGCCATTGAGTGGGTTCCAACCCACAGTGACCCTGTATAGGATTTCCAAGGAGCAGCTGGTGAGCTTGAACCACCGACTTTGCTGTTCAAATGGCTTTGCAGTCTGGCACATTAACTCACAGTGCCACAACAGGACTCCAGAAACGGGTATAAGGGCATGTTAAACTTTAAGAAAGCATAGCAGAACAAGAGGCGGAAACCTAATCCAACTAAAGGATTTGCCTTCAAACCCTTAGAAGTAGTAATAATAATGATGACACCAAGTTGGATGAAACAAATCAAGAAAATTATTGAGGAATATATTTAGGTGTGCTTGTTCTGGGGAATGTATCTAAGGCCACAGGGTAATTTCCCTACTTAAAATACAACTTATGTAAGAAATGTATAAAGAGAACAACAAAGGGGAAAACACAGTTGAGGGTATTGTGGCTTGTTCTTAAATGCTTCCAGATTCTGGAAATCAAACTGTCTGAGGACCAAATTTGCTTTACCAAGGAAATCAGGCTATTTAAAATTGTCATTTTCAAGCTGACATAACAACATTTGTTCTCTTTATAGAAAACCTTTATTTTTTTTCCATTTTAAGTGTTGTTTTAGAAAGACCCGTTTTTATCACATTGTTATTGTTGTTGTTAGATGCCATTGAGCTGATTCTGACTCATAGCAACCCTATGCACAGTAGAAAGAAGCACTTTCAGGTCCTGTTCTAGCCTCACAATTATTGTTACATTTAAGCCCATTGGTAGCGTAGTGGTTACGA
>NW_006408631.1:8847755-8849891 GCF_000296735.1 Chrysochloris asiatica
CCATATTTTCCACCTACCAAGTTTTCTTCTTTGCTCCCAACCTTTGCATTTCAATCACCAGTAATGACCAATACATCTTGATTGCATGTTTGATCAATTTTAGATTGTGGAAGTTGGTAGAATTCTATTTCATCCTCATTGGTTTTAGTGTTTGGTGCATAAATTTGAAGTATAGTGGTATTAACTAGTCTTCCCTGTAGGCGCATGGATATTATCCTATCACAGATAGCATTTTACCTCATGACTGATCTGGATATGTTCTTTTTGACAATGAATGCAACACCCTTCCTCTTCAATTTTTCTTTTCCGGCATAGTAAACCATGTGGTTGTCAGATTCATAATGGCCAATACATGTCCATTTCAGCTCACTAATGCCTAAGATATCGGTGTTTATGCATTTCATTTCATTTTTGACAGCTTCCAAAATTCCCAGATTCATACTTTGTACATTCCATATTCCGATTTTCAATGAATGTTTACAACTGTTTCTCTTCATTTTGAGTTGTGGCCCATCAGCAAATGAATGTCCTGTTGGGTTTTTCTCGCATGGACTTTACTTCATTCGCATCATCATGGTCAACTCTACTTTGAGGAGGCAGCTCTTCTCCAGGTGCATTCTGAGTGCCTTCCAACCTGAGGGGCTCATTTTCTGGCACTATATCTGACAGTGTTTCTCTGCTATCTATAAGGTTTTCAGTGACTAAATATTCGGAAATAGTTCATCACTCCTTCTTCCTAGTCTGTCTTTGTCTGGAAGCTCATCTGAAACCTGTCCACCATGGATGAACCTGCTCGTATTTAAAATACTGGTGGCATACCTTTTAGAGTCACAGCAACTCATAAGCCACCACAGTACGACAAATTGACAGATGAGTGATGGATTTAGCAGTAATGAAATGAGTCTTAATGGTCCTCTGCTACTAACTGAAAGGTTGATGGATAGAACCCACCAGCTACTTTATGGGAGAAAGATGTGGCAGTCTGTTTCTGCAAAGATTGAAAACTTTGGAAATCCTATAAGGCAGCACTTATATGTCCTAAAAAGTTGCCATAGCAATCAGGTTTTGGTTTATTGTTGTTGTTGTTGCATGCCGTGGAGCCAATTCCAATTCATAGTGGGTTTCCAAGGCTGTAAATCTTTACAGGAGCAGAAAGCCTCATTTTTCTCCCACAGAACAGCTGGTAGTTTCGAACTGTTGACTTTGCAGTTCACAGCCTGATTTATTGTTATGTGACATTTAATCAGGTCTGACTCCTAGTGACCCTTTCCACAATACAACACAACATTGCCTAGTTCTGTGCCATTCTCACAACGGTTGTTATATTTAAACCCATTGTTGCTGCCACTTTATCAATCTAACTAATTAGGGTCTTCCTTCTTTTTGATGACCCTCCATTTTTCCAAGCATGAGGTCCTTCTTCATGGACTGGTCCCTACTGATAATATGTCTAAAATGTGAGAGTTGAAGTCTTGCTAGCCTGGCTTCTTAGAACCATTCTGGGTACACTTCTTCCAACCCACATTTGTTTGCTCTTCTGGAAGTCCATAGTAATAACAATATTGTTTCCAAACATCAACATTCAAATGCATTAATTTTTCTATGTTCCAACTTTCATGTGCAATAAGACTACTGAAAATATTATGATTTGTGTCAGTCACACCTTCGCCTCAAATGACATCTTTGCTCTTGAACACTTTAAGGAGGTCTTTTACAGCAGGTTTGCTTAACGCAATACATCATTTGATTTCTTGACTGCTGCTTCCATGTCAAAAATGAAGTCTTTGACAACTTCAATTTATCATGATGTACATTATTACTCCATTTCCGAGGATTTTTTGTTTTCTTTACATTGTGGTGTTACCCATCATATTGAAGGCTGTCTTCTTTGGTACTTATCAGTAAATATTTCATATCTTCTTCACTTTCAGAAGATTAGGTTATGTTATCTGTTTATCATGGGTTATTAATGACTCTATTTCCAATCCTGAAGCCACCTACTTCTTCATATAATTCACCTTCTGGCTTTATTTGCTTAGCATACAGTTTGAAAAGTGCAGTAAAAGGATACAATCCTGCAGCGCACCTTTTCTGATCTCCAACCATTCAGTATCCCCTTGTTCTGTTCAAATAACT
>NW_006408631.1:8849991-8854371 GCF_000296735.1 Chrysochloris asiatica
GATTCTTCTCTGTTTCTCCTTATTCACTGTCCAACTTTAACATGCATATGAGGTTGAAAATACCAAGGCTTGGGTCAAGCACACCTTAGTCCTCAAACTAATGTCTTGAAAGAGGTCAATTGCATCAGATTTGTGTAATGCAAGACATCATTTGATTTCTTGAATGCTGCTTCCAAGAACATTGTGGATTCAAGCCAAATGAAGTCTTTGACAACTTCAGTCTTTTCTTCATTTATCATGATGGTATTTATTGGTCCAGTTATGAGGATTTTTTAATCACATGTTGTTAAGTGTCATTGAGTTGGTTCCGACCCATAGTGACCCTGTACAGGATTTCCAAGGCTGTAAAACTTTACGGGAGGAGAAAGCCTCATCTTTCTCCGGTGGAGCGTCTGGTAGTTTCAAACTGCTGACCTTAAGGTTCGCAGCCCGATTCGTAACCACTAACGAATAATTGCTTTTATTTTTCATATAACAAACTTGAGAAAAATAAGTAATACTTGTTAGTACTGGTCATAACAGAAAATAATTATTTGTCAGCTGAGTTAAAATATGTTACTTGTCTAAAGTATCTGGCTACATAGTGACCCTGTATAGGGTTTCCAAGAAACTGCTGGTGAATTTGAACCTCTGGCCTCGCAGTTCAAATAGACTTTGTATCTTAAGTGCCGTTGAGTTGGTTCCAATTCATAGTGACCTTGTATAGGGTTTCCTAGGAGCAGCTGGTGAGCTTGAACCATCAACCTTTCAGTTTAAGCTGAGCTTGCAGTCCAGCACATTAATTAACCCACTATGCCACACCAGGACGTTGTGGCTACAAGAGTTTTAATATACTTTCAAGCACACCCTCCTCCGGGGGTGGGTGGGAACATAGCCTCTGCTATATTGTTAATGGTCAGAACTCAAATAGAAGCGGAATTTATGTCAAGATTGAAAATGGTGTTAAAGCTTTCACTGTAAACCCCAACTTTTAGCAAATCAAATGCTTAGAATTTAAGTTCTAATTCAATAGGCATATAATTTGCTTAATTTTGTTTTTTCTATTTTTTTTTTTTCTTAAATTTCTAAGCATCAGGAATTATTGCTCGTACCATCATAGTCCAAGGAGCCGCGGGAGAAAGATGAAGCTTTGTGCTCCCAGCCTTGAAAACCCTGCACAGGGTTGCTATGAGTCTGTCCCGACTCCACGGCACATAACCACCACCATCGTAGTTCTGGCATGATGTTATAGGCTAAGCCCTGAGTTGCTAAGTGTAAAGTTAGTGGTTCAAACGAATCACCTGCTCCTTAGAAATCCTATAGAGCGTCTCTGAGTCAGAACCCACTCGAAGGCATTTAATAGCAACAATAACCACCCTAGGGCATGCTGTAATCTTTAAGGACTCAGACTTGTTACATCTCTCTCCAGCGGAGTGGCTGTTGGGTTCAAACCACCTGCCTTCGGTCAGGAGTCAAGTGTTTAACCACTTGCGATAGATATCAGGGCTCCTTCTGAACCCTATACTCTTAGTGGATTTCCAAGAATGAAAGCACATTGCTGCAATTCTGAGAAGTGCCACTGGATGCCTAAAAATAATAGCACCTCAAGAAAGAGTATTTAACCACAGAAGAGCACGCAGCATGGGAGAGTGAGACAGTGCCTAAAAAGCAAGCCACTCCTAGACACAGAGTGGGTCCATTTTCTACACACCAGGGATATTAATGACAGGCAGGCGCAAGCGTTAGCAGGAATCCTGGACTTGACATCAGATCAGGTCAGAAGCTGGTTCCAAAAGAAGCAGTTACAACATAAAAAATGCACCAAGAGACAGAAGAAATCAATGAGATCTGCAAAGTGCCAGCATTGAGAGCATCAAAAGTAATACCTGCTTCATGGGACAGATAAGCAACAAAGCCTGTGGAATGTAATTGCTGGTACTGTCATCTGGATAAAAGACATTCTGATTAATATCCTCATTAGAGCTGTAAGAAACATTCCTAATGGGCACAGCAGCTGAAGAGTTCATTTTATTGGCTTGAACTGAAACCTTAAGGACTACTCTGCTATGTCATCATCCCACACCCCCTGATTCTCATAACTAGTGATGTGCAACCACTACAATTTCTTCAGCCAAGATAATTTACATATCTATGAGTCCCAAATGTAGATGGGCTGTCTAAACTATCAAAAATTTTTATTTAACTACAGAAATAAATCTGTTCCCTTTCTCACCCCTCAAATAAATGATCTAAAGTTGACCAGCTAAAAAAGAAAAGAAAAGAAAGGTATGTGGTTATAGCTGAAAGACTGTAAATTCTTTGTTCATATTTAATCTATACACACAGCAAAACTCACCATTATCCATTCATGTGTGCTCAAATTCCAATAGCTATATTACTTTTGAATGATACATGGTAAACCTTAGTCTACAAAAATGATGTCTTGTTTCTCTTATTAATTCAAAATTTATGAAATTCAATCATGTATTTGAAATATAGAGATAGTTTTCATTCATAGCAACAAGTCATGTTAAGACTTAACAATAAGTCAGGCTAAGCAATTATTGTGTGAATTAATGTTACAGTGATAATAATCAACATGGTCTTGATAATCTTATTTAACATTCTCAAAGTATCCATTTAAATGTAAAACAACCCAGATCATTAGTGTGCTCATTGATTGGATTTTAGTTTGTAGTGCTTGAAATGATATTATTTTATTGTAGCATGAGAGGGAAGGAGCTCTGGTAGCATAGTGTTTATAAGTTGGACTGCTAACCTCAAGGTCAGCAGTTCAAAACTTCCAGCTGTTCCATGGGAAAGACATGAGACTTTTTGCTCCCATAAAGATTTATAGCCTCTGAAACCCCATGAGGGGTCACTATGAGTCAGAACCGACTACATGTCAAAAAACCACCACCAACTTGAGAGGGACTTCAAACAGTTTGTAGGAAAATTCCATTATACTGTATTCCATTTTTCCTTGAATTTTTTGAAGCTCCCTCAGATGTATTTGTGTATTAAAGAAAACAACTTTCCAATGCTCAGTTATTTTGCAATCCTATATTAAAAAAAAAAAAAAAAAAACAACAACAAGAAGAATCATTCATACAGAACAAGAGACATGGACAAGTTTCTAAGTATATTTCTCCAGGGAAATGAAAACCCAGGCTAAAATCAGTGTAGGGAGGTTGGGAAGACAGGAATGCAGAAAAGAGTATTCTATTACATAGCAGTATGCTTTGTGAACTCGAAGAGAATATGGAAGAAAAATAAATCATAGAAATGAGGGAAAATCCTCTTAGAAACCAGGACATCCAAGAGTAGTGCTGACACAGAGGAATGTTTGGAAGCATAAAAATGTGGATGCCAAGGTCAAAGAACAAAATTAATGGGAAGAACTAGTACTTCTAAGTATACAATAAATTCACTGCTGATGGTAATAATTAGCACATTTCAAGGAATCTAGATTCCCTTTCTTTAAGTGGGTCCATAGCCAATTAATTTTAATTAAGACAGTCTGCCTCTATTAACCTATAAATGCCCAATTTTATTTACAAAGATGAGGCAAGAAGAACGTTTCCAGAAATTATATGTGGTTTGTTAATTCTGGTTTTGATACTATGCATTCAAAATTTTAGTAATAAATTTTGCTAATCATAATTTATAAAGTTTTTATGTTTTCTACAATAGCCAACATTCTTAAACTTTATGACTGTAAGCCTGCAATTTTTTAATGCTGAGGAAACAAATAAAATTGTGCATTTCTAAGAAGACAGAAATGTAGCAGCTACTGTTAGACTGAAATGTAAAGAAAAAGAAATAAAAGAGTCAATTGTAACCTGAATGTAGAGGCAGGGGAATATGTGGAAGAGATTATTGTGCAAAGACAAGAGAGTTTCTACATCAGGTAGGATACTAAAGCAGGTATAGTCTTTTATGCAAATAATGTGTGCATTATATGAATTTTTCAAAACACACGAGCTCCTTTCATATTAATCCTATGTGCTCTCTGCACATTACAAGTAAAAACTATGAATGCTCTTGTTATATGCTGTTGAATCAGTTCTGACTCATACAGAGACCTGTATAGGGTTCCAGAGGAGCAGCTCATGGGTGTGAGTTGCTTACCTTGTTGTTAGCAATCTAGTGCTTATCCACAGCGCCACACCAGGATATGAATTGTTATTCTTAAGTGCCATCGAGTTGGTTCTGACCCACAGCAACCCTGTATAGTGTTTCAGAGGAGCAGTTGGTGAGCTTGAACTGTTGACCTTGAGGTTCAAACCAACTTTGCAGTCCAGCATTAACCAACAGCACCACACCAGGAGACCACACCAGGATATGAATAGTGCCCACAAATAATGTAAATTTGTTTTACTTTATGTAAAGAATTTGAAT
>NW_006408631.1:8860851-8862704 GCF_000296735.1 Chrysochloris asiatica
GTTTTTTTTTTCTGGTATTCTCTGCTTTCAACCAAGATCTACCTGATGTCAGCAATCATATCTCTCATTCCATGTCCATTTATGAATCTGGCTTGAGCTTCTGGTAGCTCCCTGTAGATGTACTCCCTCAACTGGTTTTGAAATATTTCCTTGCATGTGGTATTAATGATTTCAATGATTTCTACATTCTGTTAGGCTACCTTCTTTGGAAAGAGCAAAAATATAGGACTCTACCAAAAGGTTGGCCAGGTGGCTGTCTTCCATATTTCTTGACATAGATGAGCATCTCCAGTGCTGCATAAATTTGTTAAGCAATTTCAATTTGCATTCCATAATTTCCTGGACCCTTATTTTTCATTAAGTCTTCAGTGCTGCATGTACTTCTTCTTTCAATACTATCAACTATTGATCATTTGGTACCTCTTAAAATAATTGAGCATCATCTGTTTCTTTTTCATGCAGTGACTGTGCATGGAATAAATAATCTTCCATCTTATTTTGATTTTACCATCAACATTCAATATTTTGCCCATGTTGTTGTTGTTAAGTGCTGTCAAGTTGATTGTGGCTCATAGCAACCCTTTATAGGGTTTTCAAGGAGCAGCTGGTGCATTTGGACCACTGACCTTGTGGTTTTCCCTCCAGTGCTTTCTTTCATTATTGCAAACCAAGGCTTGAATTTTTTCTTCAGCTGGAGAAATAAATGTGATTCATAAGGTACAGCAGTGGAGTTTTGGTTTTGTAGGTGCAAAGTGATATCTCATTGTGGTTTTCGTTTTCATTTTCCCAAAGACTATAATATTGACTTCTTTCTCATGTGATTCTGGCCTTTCTTTTTTCTAAGTAATAACTATTCAAGTTATTTTTCTTATTTTCTGTTTGGATTGTTTGCCTGTTTGTTGTTGAATTTCAGAGTTCTTCATTTATTCTGGATATTAAAACTTTATCATATATGTTTCCCTCATTCTGTGTGCTGTCTCATCACTTTCTCAGTAAATTTATTTACTGCACAATTTTATTTTTTTTTAAATTTTGATGAAGTCCAACTTCACTATTTTGTTTTCCATTGTTCAACCTTTTGGTATCATAGATAAGAAGCCATTGTCAAAAACTAGATGTCAATGGATTAGTTCTATGTTTTCTTCTATGAATTTTATGGTTTTTAGTTCTTACATATAAGTCACACATCCATTTTTAGTTACTTTCTTTTATGGTGTAAAATGCAGGTCTACTTGCATCTTCTTTTTGTTTGTTTTTTAATGTACAGATACTTTATTGCTCAACTTTCACACAAAGCTTAACTCCAGCCATAACTTTCACAGCTTGATAATATTTACATTTACAAAAACTCACCAAGGAGCATCATGGACTATTTCAGTAAAGGAGAATGTAAGACATCAACTCAGCCAGGCTTTTGTTTTCTGCAACAATAATTAAGTAAAATCTGTCTTCTTACTTAGTAGTGTATTTCTTTCATTACAAAAAAAAAAAAAAAAGTCTCCTACCCAAAGCAAACTAACTTTTATTTGTTGAGCCAGTGGTATTAACTCATACATTAAACAAAATTCAGTTTGTTTTTTCTCCTAGAAGATTTCAAGTTAAAGCAAGGTTGAAGAAGGAATTGTCTTGGGTAGATGCAGCTCAATTTGAATTGCTATACTTAACCAGATATCTACATGTAATATAGATTCCCAACATGGTTTGCTTGTAACATCTTTTCAGGGTTTGGCCATGTTCATTGTTTTGTGAGTTGAACATATGATATGCCACCAGGAGGATAAGCCTACTGAATGTGCTATCTGCAGAAGAGTTCATTTAATAGGAGCAGACCTATAAGTTTTATTTATCATGAA
>NW_006408631.1:8862804-8864437 GCF_000296735.1 Chrysochloris asiatica
TACATATATATGAGTTTTGGTAGCATAGTGGTTATGAATCAGGCTGCGAACCACAAGATCAGCAATTCAAAACTATCAGCTGTTCCACATGAGAAAGATGAAGCTTTCTGCTCCCATGAAGATTTCCAGCCTCAGAAACCCTGTACAGGGTCGCTATGAGTCGGAACTGACTCCACGCACATAACAACAACAACAACTATATATATATATATATATTTGAAAAAACTATTTGAAATTTTAATCATATTAACTGTAAATTCAGAGGCACTAATTATATTCTCTTGGAATACAATGCACACTTTTGACCTGGGGACCCTGTGCATTGAAATACCTAGAACAAGGGCAAGACTGATGTCAAGATGCCTGGAGATTTCCAAGGAATGCTGGACCTATAGATGCTGAAAGAGAACAAGGATCTTTCCTCAGATCTGACCAAAAAAAGAAAGGTGACCCCTAGAATTGGAAGTCTGAATTTGGACCTTTAGCCTCCTGGTATGGACTGTAGGATAAGCACTGGACTGCTAACGACAAGGTCAGCAATTCAAACCCACCAGCTGATCCTCAGAAACCATATACAGGGTTGTTGTGAGTCAGAACTGACTAGACTGCACTTAACAACAATAGCAACAAACTGTGAGCGAATAATATTCTGTTTATTAAAGGTAGCCACTAGTAGTATTTCTGTTATAGAGCACTAGCTAACTAAGGCATCTGTTAAGCAACAAATCCTCATTTCATCTGGTGATCTCAGATAAACTTTGCCTCTATGCATTTGCCTATTCTAAGTATTATATTATGATGTCATGCAGTAGTTTTCCTTTTTGTGTCTGACTTATGTTGCTTTGCATAATGTTTTAAAGGTTCAGTCATACTGTAGCTTTTATCAGACTCCTTTTTATATAGAGATGAATAATATTCCAATGTATGCTAATGTTGTGAGGTACTGTCTAGTTGGTTCGGACTCATAGTAACCGCATGTACAACAGAACAAACCACTGCCCAGTCCTGCACAATCCTCACAATTATAGCTATGTTTGAGGTTGTGATTCCAGACATTGTGTCAATACTTCACATTGAGGCTCTTCTTATTTTTCGATGACCCTCAACTTTATCAAGCTTTATATCCTTTTTCAGGGACTGGTCCATTCTGATCCTAAGTCCAAAGTATGTGAGATGTATCCTTTTGTTTCTTGACTATTGCTCCCATGAGCATTAATTGTGTGGATCTAAGTATGGATATACCACATTGTTTATCCACTCATCTGTTGATGGGAACTTGAGCTGGTTCTAACTTTAATTCACAATTGACAATTATGATTAATGCTGCAATTAACTTTGGTGTACTTACTTGAGTCCTATTTAGGAGTGGAATAGCTGACTCATGGTAATTCTATGTTTACCTTTCTGAAGAACTGCGAGAGTTTTTTCCATAGTAGTTGTAAAGTTTTGCATTCCCACCAGAAATAGAAGAGACTTTTCCTTTCTCCACACTCTTGCATATACTTTTATTGCCTCTTTCTTTTTTTATAATATTAGTCATCCACTAGGATGAAAGGATATGAAAGATGAGACTGTTTGTTCCCATAAGCCCTATATAGGGTAACTGTGAGTAGGAATCGACTAGAAGACAGTG
>NW_006408631.1:8871022-8874257 GCF_000296735.1 Chrysochloris asiatica
CAATTCCATATGAATTTAAGAATCGACTTTTCTCCTTCTGGAAAAAAAAAAAAAAAAGATGTTTGACTTTTGATAGAGATTGCATTGAATCTACAGATGAATTTTAGTAGTATTGACATCTTAACTATATGAAATTTTCCATTAAAAAAATACAGGGCCTCTTTTATTTAGGTTTTCTTTTATTTCTTTCAACAACATTTTATAGAGTGAGTTAAACACATATTTTACTTCATTGGTCAAATTTATTCCTAGTTATTTTATTCTTTTAGATTGTATTATAAATGAAATTGTTTGCTTATTTCCTTTTCAGATTGTACATTGCTAGTGTATAGGGAAATAATAGATTTCTGTGTGATAATTTTTTAACCACTAACTTGACTGATTCATTTATTAGCTCTAGTACCTTTCTTGTGAAAACCTTGGGGAATATACAAGTGTAAGTAAAAAGTATTGGACAAAATCATAGAAATCTTTATTAAACAAAAATACCAAGAAGAGAAGCTACTGTTTCTCAACACATCCTCCATTTAGGTCTATATATGTATGGCGTGGGTGTTTCCATCTCTCTAACCATACCCTGAAGAATTCTACTGTCTTCCACTTGTTGTAAATGCTGTCAAGTCAGTTCCAACTCATAGCGATCCTCTTGTAAGGTTTCCAAGGCTGTAAATCTTTGCTGGAGCAGAAAACCTCATGTTTCACCCTCAGAGCAACTGGTGGACTTGAACTGCAGACCTTGTGGTTCTAAGTCCAGTACTTAGAGTTTGGGAAGCAAAAAGAATTCTGAAGGGGCAAGATCAGGACCATAGGGTGGATGGGGAAGGTTTCTCAATGAAATTCTCATAAAATATCCCTTGTTATAAATAATGAGAAGGTATATTGTCATGATGGGGGATGCAGGTAGATTATCGGAACAGCTTTCCTTGCCTTTTCCTCACCACTGAATTTTTAAATGTTCTTAAAACTTTTTCCTAACAAGTCTGCGTGGTCATTCTGTGACCTTACTTTATTAAAATAAAATTTAAAAACCTATAAAGAGTATCCCTTGGGAATCCTAAAAAGCAGTTACCATAACCTTCTGAACTGACCTCAATGCCTTGAATTTAACTGGCCCAGGAGATCCCCTTGGATGCTGCTGTTTGATTGGATCTTGTTTTTGAAGATACCTTAAAGAAACTAAGATACGTGTATTACTGAATTTGTAGACAGTTACTGATCAAAGACCCATTTTAAAACATATAAGTTTTTTGTAATAAGTGTGCATATATAAACTGAAACTCTAAGAGCGATATTTTTTTTTTATTTCCCCTCGTGTATATTTGCGCGTGTGTTATTTAACTAATGCTGCAGATGGGTTGGCAAAGTGGCAATATCAATGGGCTCAAATGTGGCAACAATTGTGAGGTTGGCCCAGGATCGTTCTGTTGTGCATAGGGTAGCTATGAATTGGTACTGACTCAATGGCACCTAACAACAACCACTATAATAGAAATGACACAAGTGGATATTTTAACAAACAAATGTATTCTATCACAATTTAAGAGACTAGAAATTTTATTTCAGAGTGCCAGCTCTGAAGAAAGATATTTTTCTCTTTCAGCATTTGTAGAACCAGAATTTGCTCCTTCTCTGCTTACTTCTTTCTCCTTTTTTCTCTTATAAGGTAAAAAGTACTATAGATCACAGTCCTGGGGAATTCCCTGATACCAGATAAGTGTCATGATGGAATTAAGGGTATTGCAGCCCACCCTTAATCTTTTTATTGGCTTATCACCTTATAGTAGATCATGAAAAGATCCTCACATAACTGCAAACCCACTGAGAATCATTGCTTAACCAAGTTGACACATATTTGGGGAGTACACAATTCGATACATGACAATGTGTGTTTTAGGTCTCTGAGCTGTACAATCTGTTTGTGCTCTACTGCTTACTGAAAGGTTGACAGTTAGAAACCACACAGCAGCACAGGAAGAAAGGCTTGTTGATATGCTTCTATAAATGTTAGAGCCAAGAAAACCCCATGGAGCAATGGTCTACTCTGACATACGTGGGATCATCATGATGCAGAATTGACCGTACAGAAACTGGTTTTCTTTTCAATGTGAAACAAACAATAATTTTTCTTGATGTTCAGAAAACATTTTCATATTGCTAGATACCTTGCATTCTAGTTTGTCATGCTGTGGTGGCTTAAGTGTCCCTGTGATGCTGAAAACTATGCCACTTGTATTTTAACTGTCAGCAGGGTATCCATGGTAGACTGGTTTCAGATTAAAACTTCCAGGAAGAAGGAGAGACAGACTACTTCTGAATATTTAAAAACTGAAAACCTTATGAATAGCAGTGTAACAATGACATATAGCATCAGAATATTGAATATTGAAACATTAAGAATACCACCAGAATATTGTCAGATATAGTACTGGATGATGAGTCCCTCATGTTGGAAGGAACTGAAAATGAAACTGAGGAAGAGGTCCCTCTTCAAAGTGTCAAGGATGGAGAAAAGTTTGGGGACCTTCATTTCAGAATGAGGAGAAAGAGCTGAAAACATCCAGTAATATTTAGAACATGGAATACAGGAAGTGTGAATCTAGGAAAATTGGAAGTAGTCAAAAAGGGAATGGAACTCATAAAAATTGATATTGTAGGAATTGTTGTTGTTGTTGTTATGTGCTGTGAAGTTGGTTCTGACTCATAGCAACCCTGTACAGGGTTTCCAAAGCTGTAAATCTTTACGGAAGCAAAAAGCCTCATCTTTCTCCCACAGAATAGCTGGTAGTTTGGAACTACTGACCCTGAGATAAGCAGCCTGATTCATAATCACTACACTACCATTAGTGAGCTGAAATTGACTGGTATCGGTCATTTCGAATTTGACAATCATATGGTGTACTTGGCCAGAATGAAATACTGAGCAGAATGGTGTCATAGTCATCAACAGAAAGAACATTTCAAGATTTATCATGATGTCTGTCTGGGATGAATAATATCCTTATTCCTCCAAGGAAAATCAGTTAAAACCACTATTATTTAAATTTAAACACCAACAGTTATAGCCAGTGATGATGAAATGGAAGAATTCTACAAACTTATTCAGTCTGAAATTGGTCAAACATGCAATCAGGGTGTATTGATAATTACTGGTGATTGGAATGCAAATGTTGGAAGCAAATAGGAAGGATCAGAAGTTGACAAATAAGGCCTTATTGAAAGGAAGGATGCTGGAGAT
>NW_006408631.1:8875832-8890661 GCF_000296735.1 Chrysochloris asiatica
TTTCTTGGCATAAATGAGTACCAGTTTGTTGTAAGATTTTAATTTTTGTTCCATCTATTCCCAGTGCCTTGATTTTTGCCAATGCCCTCAATGCACTTTGGACTTCTTCCTTCAGGATCATTGGCTCTTGATCATATGCTCCTCTTGAAATGGTTGAACAATGACCATTTCTTTTGGGTACAGTGACTCAGTATATTCCTTTCATCTCCTTTTGATACTTTCTGCATCATTCAATATTTTGCCCATAGAATCCTTTAATACTGCAAGTTGAGGCTTGAATTTTTTCTTCAGTTCCCTCAACTTGAGAAATGCTGAGAAATTCTGGGTGTGTTCTTCCCTTTAGTATCTAGCATAGTGATAGTAAAGCAAATGGAAGAAATGAGGAAGTAAAAGAGCTGAGCAGAATATTTCAAAAGTCAGTTTGAAAAGATAAAGTTAAGTATTACAATGAAATGTGCAAAGACCTGGAGCTACAAAACCACAAAGGAAGAACATGTTCAACATTTCTCAATATGGAAGAACTGAATAGAAAATCCAAGTCTGTACTTTCAATATTGAAGGATTCCAGGGGCAAAATACTGAAAAATGCAAGTAGAATTAAAAGAAGAATGAAAGAATGCACAGAGTCACAGTACCAAAAAAGAAATGGTTGATGTTCAACCGTTTTAAGAGCTGGCAGATGATCAAGATCCAATTGTACTGAAGGAAGAAGTCCAAGGTACAGTGAAGGCATTGGCAAAGAATAAGGCTCTGGGACTATGATGGTTACTAATTGAAATCTTTCAACAAACTGATGCAGCACAGAAGACATTCAGTAATCTGTGCCAAAAGTTTGGAAGACAGCTACCTGGCAAACTGATTGGAAGAGGTCCATATGTGATTCCATTCCAAGGAGATGCACCTCAGAGAATGTGTAAATCATTGGAGAGCATGATTAATATAACATGCAAGTAAAAATTTTCTAATTTGCTAAAGATATTTTAAAATTTTGCTGCAACAGTGTGTTGACAGAGAATTGCCAGAGGTTCAAGCCAGATTTAGAGGAGGATGTGGAACAAGAGATATCATTGCTGACATCAGATGGATCCTGGCTGAAAGCAGAGAATTCCAGCAAAATGTTTACCTGTGCTTTATGGATTATG
Source organism: Chrysochloris asiatica (assembly GCF_000296735.1). Taxonomy (NCBI): domain Eukaryota; kingdom Metazoa; phylum Chordata; class Mammalia; order Afrosoricida; family Chrysochloridae; genus Chrysochloris; species Chrysochloris asiatica. Next base: position 8,876,975 of record NW_006408631.1, read on the forward strand.
CATAGGCTTTCGAGTGTGTGGATCATGACAAGCTATGAACAACGTTACAGAAAATGAATATTGTGGGAACACTCAATGGCACTTATGAAGAACCTGTAAACTAACAATGAGGCAGTCATTCAAACAGAACAAGGGAACACTTAATGATTTAAGATCAGGATAGGTGTGTGCCAGGGTTATATTCTCTTCTCCAGCTTTTTCAATCTTTAAGTAATCTGAGAAGATAGATTATATGAAGAACAACTTGGCATCATTATTGGAGAAAGACTCATCACCAAACTATGATATCCAGACAACACAACCTTGTTGCTGAAAGCCAAGAAGACTTGAAATACTTTCTGATAAAGATCAAAGGCCACAACCTTCAGTATTTGACAAGCTATGGACAACATTGTTGAGAGTGAGTGTTTTGGAACACTTAATTTTGCTCATAAAAAAACTAAATAGACCAAGAGGTAGTTATTTGATCAGAACAAGGGAGCACCAAATGATTTAAAATTAGGAAAGGTGTGTGCCAGGATTGTATTCTTTCACCATATGTATTTAATCTGTTTTCTAAGCAAATAACCCAAGGAGCTGGATTGTGAGAAGAAGAACACAGATTCAGGATTTAAGGAAGACTCTTTAACAACCTGATATATGCTGATGATGCAACCTTGCTTGCTGAAAGCTGAGAGGACTTAAAATACTTACCAATGAAGATCAAAGACCAAAGCCTTCATTATGGATTGCACCTCAATGTAAAGAAAATAAAAATCCTCACCACTGAACCAAGAAATAACATCATGATAATTGGGGAAAAGATTGAAGTTGTCCAACATTTCATTTTGTTTGGATATACAATCAGCACTCATGCAAGCAGTAGCCAAGAAATCAAATGACGTATTAGGCATATCTGCTACACACGACCTCATTAAAATGTTCAAGTCCAGCTTAAGGGTTAAGGTGAACCTGACCCAGGTATTTTCAATTGCTATATATGCATGTGAATGTTGTACAATTTATAAGGAAATACTGTAGAAGAATCAGTGTATTTGTGCTGTGGTGTTGGTATTAATACTACCATGGACTTCCAAAAAGATAAACAAGTCTGTATTGGACAAAGTACAGCAGGATCGCGTCTTAGAATCCTGGATGGTGAGACTTCATCTCTTATACTTCACACATGTTATCAGAAGAGATCAGTCCCTGGAGAAGAACATCATGCTTTGGAAAGTGGAGGGGTAGCCAAAATGAGGAAGATGTCAAGGAGATGTATTGTCACAGTGGCAGCAACAATGGGCTGAAGAGTAACAATAATTTTGAAGATGATGGAGGTTTCAGTGTTTCATTCTGTTGTGCGTAGGGTTGCTATGAGAAAGAACAGACTTAATGGTACCTAACAAAAATATTGAAAAGACAGGACCATCAGAGTCAGTGCCACATACCATATTTTATTGTGCATCTCTTATACAGGGCTGCAAGATTGACAAAGTCCCTCCTTATAGTTTTTCCAGAGGAATCATGCAAGGCTACCAAGCAGTTGGGGATTAGGGAAGTGGAATTCTCAGGGATAGGAGATATTGAATAAATTAAGTATATTGATTATGTATCTGGCAATGCATGAGCAATTAGGGAGGCTCTGGGTCAGAAAATTTTGAAAGGCAGAAGTGGATCAAAGGATTTCATATCTATAGGTTTTGTCTTATTGTTATTAGATGTTGGATGTAGCTTGACAGTGTAAATAAATAAAGCTGGTAGTCTCTAAATGGCTGTAAATATGTTATTTAAACTGGACTTAAAGTAATTGAATGTTTGAGAATTTGAGTTTGGTAACAGCAGCCTTTAAGGCTTACCCTATTGTGGAATCTTAGTGTGGTGTTGTAAGAAAATCACCGAATTAGTAACTGCAAGGTCAGGATTTCAAACCCCCAGGCCCTTCATCGGAAACCATATACAGGGTCTCTATAAATCAGGGCTAACTTGAAAGCACTCAACAACAGCAACAACACAGTGAAAAAAAAAAGTAAACAATGATGGGGAATATTTGAGACCAATATAGAACCCATCTCTGGCTCCTTTGGCTAACAGAAACCTATCCTGGCATACTATTGGGAAGCAGAATGATGGAGACCTCGTCAAGACCAAAATATATTGGTGTACTTTCTTGAAGAGTTTGTAGTCTTCATATTGAGGGGCATAATTAAGTTCCGTTTAATTCCAAGTTGTTTCTAGAGCAATTCCACCATCTCACATCTTTGATGTATCAGAGAAATAAATGCTTGGGCATTAGATAGCTATGGTCAGTTAGATGATAGCAGATGGTAAGAGTATGGATCTTATACTCACCCCATCTATCAGTGACACTTTTCCTTATGAAAATATTATATCATATTTAGTAGCAAAACTATTTTGTTTTTAATTCATGCTCCTAGGGAAAAAGATGAGGCTCTCTACTCCCATAAAAATTTAGAATCTAAGAAACCCTATATTGGGTCACTAATGGAGTCCTGAGATGGTCCTGTAGGATAGGAAGTGTACTACTAAACACAAAGTCCATGGTTTAAACCCATGTGCGTCTTTTCAGAAACCCTATACAGTGTGGCCATGAGTATGAACAAACTTGATGATACTTAACAACAATAACAGCAGTAAGTTGGAATTGATTAGATTACATTGGGTTTGTCTTTTGGTTTCAATAAAAAAAAAAAAAAAAGAAAGAAAAACTTTCATACCCACAATAAATAAACAAGATATTTCAAAATAGATGATTTATTATCCTCTAAAATAATGACTGCATGTCTATGCACAGAAGTTGTTACATGGTTCCCATGCACAGAGGTCAAGCCTAATGTGGGAAGTCCCATGGGCATAGTGCTGTTCAAATTCTGGATAAGAGTTAATTATACTAAAAAGTATGAACTTAACTATAATGTTTCTTTTTAGACTTGAACATTTCCTCTGAGAGTTAAAAATCCCTGAGATGCAATGTTCACAGCCTAAAAATTGAAATTCTGGATAAGGTCCTTGATAAAAGACCCATTGTATTGTTTGTACTATAGCTGATTCCAACTCATAGCAAACCTATAGAATAGAGTACAATTGCCTAGTTGGGTTTCCAAGGCTATCATCTTTATAGAAGCAAACTACCACATCTTTCTCCTGTAGAATGACTGGTGAATTTGAACCATCAATCTTTTAGTTAGCAGTTGAGTGCTTAGCCATTGCACTACCAGGGGTCTTTAAAGAATCATTAAGGACTATAATTCAGAATGAGTAACATTGTATTGTGATTGGTAAACTATCCTTGTATTTACATATTAATATTATTGATCAATAGTTGAAATGTTACATGAAGATTTCAAAGATCACTTTCATTTTCATGTTTTATTTTTTCCCTTCATAAACTTTATTTTCTCATGTTTCACAGTTGCTATGTTGCCATGTCCTATGAGAATCAGTTCCTTGACCCCATATATCTTTAAATTCCCACAGCTTACAATTTCATGATATCATCTTGCCAAGACCATGAACTCTGGGCCTCCCATTAGCCTCTTGAATTTTCATTCCAAGTAAGGCAAATAAGGTAACGGCTAGTCTGAGTTCCTGAACCATAGACGTAGATTGCAAACAATTTACATTTGACTTGTTTAGTCCTTCAAAATATGTATGATTTGACAATGCACATTAACCTTTCTATAATAAACTATAGCATGTTATCTATTATCCTTATATAAAAAGGTCTGCCTTTTGATAAACATTGAGCAACTAATAAATACATTATGATGAAATTAAAATATCCTTGTTATGGTTGAGTATTATGTCAACCACCCTGGGGAAAAGATATCTAAATCAAACCTAAATCTATGTCTTTAAGCACAATTCTGAATAATGTCCTTGTAGCTATAAATTACAACCCAGGGGCCCTAGATAAGGCAGACTGAAAATGTAGCTGGAGTATAAATGGAAAACTACACCTTTCTCACTTTTCCTGAAACACTAGTTGCACTTCCAGTTTGAGAGCAGGAGAAGCAGAAACAGGTAGGAGAGGTTCCGAAAAATCAGAGAAGGCACTTACCCAGAGCAGCTCTAGAGTTTGGGTTTTAATATAAGGTGCAGGACATCAGTTTCTCGTACCCACGGGTGGAGAAATCTGTCTGTTGAAGGGAAAGCACGGCAGTTTCTGAATCATTCAGGACGCTGCCTATGGACCCTCATCCTGGGTTGAGATAAGAGGGTGGTATGACAGCAGGTTGATACAGTGATACAGTGCTAGAAACCATGGAGTGGAATATGGAAAAAGAGGTGTGATGGATTTATACTTTTCTTTCCTCCTCTCTCCTGCCCCACACTCTCTGCCCAGCCTGGACACCTTCAGGTGTGGGGAGCAAACCCCCAAAAGGGTACAGCATTGTGCCCACAGTTTTCCCATGGCACAGGAAGGAGGTCCCTTGGAGGAGCCCAATTGGTCCCACAGACTGATCCTTTGGCTGCTTCTTATGATGTCTGACTCTGGGACCAAGCCCTAAAGTTGACGTGGGAGGAACACTTTATACCTGAGTTACCTAGCAAGAAAAAAAGCAGGCCTGGCCATATAGCCAAAACGTATGTGCAACTTGTAAAACCTCAATATAAAAAGCAAGAGCCAACACCGACTATTATATATAAGCATCAGCTATTTTGAGAACTACAATGTGCAGACGCAGATACCTAACTGATTTCCAGAGATAAAAATAGAGGACAATCTTTCTTCCATTCATTTGTTAATATCTATCTGCACACTTCCATGGCAGTGATTACAGGAGGACCCTGAATGAATGGACACCACCACCCACCTCTGGAGGTTCCTATAGTGCACAAACACTGACCTGTGCAGCAAAGACTGCTAGACAGTTGGCTATGGTTCTATAGTTGTTTTTGAGTGAAGATTTTTGTCTCTGTGTTTATATTGTTTCTGTTTTTGGTCCTTTGGTCTCACTTTTTTCCGGGGCTGGGAGCTTTCTCCCCCTACCTTACCGAAGAAGAGATTGCAATCATGTCTGTATAGTCCCCCATAATATCCCACCATCTGGACAGGAGCCAATACCAGCTGCTAGGCATTACATGTGAAAAGGGAAGCCTGTCTTCAGATCACATCCACCAGTAGATACTCAGTAAGCTTAATAACACAGCAACATACATTCATTTAATCATTGAAAACACACCTAACTATTGAAAATGTCCAAGGAAAATCAATAAAAGATCTCTGCACATGTCCAAAAGCAGAAAAGAGTAACTAAGACAAATGAGCCGGAGGCAGACATAGACTTCCCATTAGAAGATCAGGCTTTGGATCTTCTTGAGAAGGAATTCAGAAGAATGATATGGAGACAAAGCCAAATACTGAACAGAGGGGTGGAGGAAAATAAGGAAGAAGTCAGGGAAGTGCTAGAGGAGCAATCAAACAAGATAGATATAGCATTAGAAACAATTCAAAACCTACAAAAAGAGGTCCAGATGATTAATAATAAAATACCAGAAATGGAAAATACACTGAAAAGACAAAGGAGTAGAAATGAAGAGATGGAAGCCAGAATCAGTAAATTGGAAGACAAACGTCGTAATACTGCTAAGATAGAAGAGCAAACAGAAAAAAAAGGATAAAAGAAATCTGAAGAGAGTCTAAAATTCATGCTGGATAATATGAAGCAGAATCACTTAAGAATTATTGGTATTCCAGAACAGGATGAATCAGACAAGTCCGCAGAGAAATAGTTGAAGATCTTCTGGAAGAAAATTTCCCTAACATCTTTAAGGATGAGAAGATAAACATTCAAGAAGATGAATGAACCCCAGAAAGGATAGACCCCAAAAGAAAATCACAAAGACATATCATAATCAAGCTCTCCAAAATCAAAGAAATGGAGAGAATCCTAAAAGCAGTTAGGGAAAAGAGAAATGTCACTTACAAAGGCAAGCAAATAAAATTAAGATCTGAGCTCTCAGCAGAATCCATGCAGGCAAAAAGGTAATGGGGAGACATATATACAACTCTAAAAGAAAAAAACAAAACAAAACAAAAAAAAACTGCCAACCAAGAATTGTCTATCTAGGAAAACTGTCAATCAAATATGATGGTGCAATCAAAACATTCCAGGATAAACAGAAGCTAACAGATTTTGTCAAAGCCAATTCAGCACTTCAAAGCATCCTAAAAGGAGTCTTTGGAATAAAATGCAAACAAGAACAGACAACAACCAGAAATTGACAGAGGTGGCAACACCACTCAGAACTCAGTCAACAGGTAGCAGAGTTCAGAACAGAACAAAATTACATCAACGAATTCAGAAAACCTGTGAGGTGAATCAAAGATAAAAATAATAACAATGTCAAAGAATGGAAAAATATAGGAACAGAGTTAAAGGTGGTGAGGAGGTCAGGTAGATTGCAGTATACAATAGACTGTCTTAAATGAGGGGAAAGTTAATAGACAATAGGGTAATCCCAAAGAAAGTTAATAGTTCACAATTTACCATGAAAATAAAGATTCAAGTAAAACAAGGAAACATTAAAACTAAGAAGAAATGAGAAGAAATAGCACAAAAACATAAACACAGCACAGGAAGGCATGCAAAACAAAGGAATGAACAGCTCTACAAAAAATTAACATAATGACAGCAATTAATTCATACCTATCAATAATTACACAGAATGTCAATGGATTAAATGCACCAGTAAAGACACAAAGAGTGACAGAATGGATTAAAAAAAACAAGACCCTTAAATATGCTGCCTGAAGAGACACATATTACACACAAAGACAAAAACAGACTAAAAGTTAAAGGATGGGGAAAAAAATGTACCAAGCTAATTGCAATTAAAAATGAGCAGGAGTGGCACTACTAATCTCTGATAAGATAAACTTTAAGGCAAAACTCAGCATAAGAGATAAAGAAAGACACAATCTCATGATTAAAGGGTCAATTGAGCAAGATGACTTAAATATAATAAATATCTATGCTCAAAATAAAAGAGCACCAATATATATATATATATAAAGAAAACCCTATAAGAATTAAAGAAAGAAATAGACAAATCTACAAATATAGTGGGAGATTTTCATATGCCACTTCCAAGAAGGGATAGACCAGAAAGAAACTTGACAAAGATACAGAGGAACTAAACAGCACAATCAACCAACTAGACCTCATACATGTGTACAGAGCATTCAACCCAATAATAGCATGTACACATTCTCTTCCAGTGTAAATGAAACACTCCCCAGAATTGACCATGTATTAGGTTACAAAACAAGCCTCCATGAATTTTAAAACCTAAAAACACTACAAAACACCTTTTCAGACCACAATGCTACAAAACCAAAAATCAAATATAAGAAGATCAAGCAAATAAAGTCGAATATATGGAAACTGAATAAGAACCTGTTGAAAAGTGACTAGGTAGTAGAATAAATAAAATATGAACTCACAAAGTTCCTAAAAACAAACAAGAAAAAAAAAAACAAAAAACAAAAATCTTTGGGACACAGTGAAAGAGGTGCTAAGAGTAAAATTTATTGCAATAAATGCACACATCCAAAAAGAAGAAATAAACAAATTTAATACATTAACACAGTATCTACAACAATTAGAAACAGAACAACATAGAGAACCTATAGTCACACACACACAAAGAAATAATAAAGTGTAGATAAGAAATATATGAGATAGAAAACAGAAAAACTATAGAAAGAATCAACAGGACAAGAAGCTGATTCTTTGAAAGAATTAATAAAATTGACAAATAATTGGCAAACCTAACAAAAGAAAAGAGGGAGAAAACACAAATAATATGCATTAGAAACCACATGGGCAATGTCACAATGGAATGAAAGGAAATCAAAAGGATAATAACTGAATACTATGAAGAGTTATACTCCAACAAATTTGAAAACTTAGAGAGGGATACATTTTTAGAAAAACACGACCTACCTAAACGTACCGAGTGAGTTAGAAAATTTAAACAGATCCATATAAAAGAAGAAATTGATAAGGTCATCAAAAAACTCCCAACCAAATGAGTTCAGGTACAGATGGCTTCACTGGTGACTTCTACCAAACATTCAGGGAAGAGCTGTCACCAATTCTACTCAAATTACTCCAGAATATAGAGGAGGATAGAAAACTTCCTAAAACATTTTATGAAGAAAGCATAACCCTCATGCCAAAATCAGGGAAGGACATCACTAAGAAAGAAAAGTATAGACAAATATGCCTCCTCTTGAGCATAGATGCAAAAATTCTCAACAAAATCCTAGCCAACAGAATCCAACAGCACATCAAAAAATAATATATCGTGACCAATTGGGATTCATATCAGGGATGCAAGGATGGTACAACATTAGAAAAACAATCAAGGTAATCCATCATATAAATAAGAAAAAGGAAAAGAACCACATGATCATATTGAATGATGCAGAAAAGGTAATTGACTAAATCCATTCCTGATAAAAACACTTAACAAAGTAGGAATTGAAAGGAAATTTCTTAACATAATTAAGAGCATACATACAAAACCAACATTACTCTTAATGGAGAGAATCTGAAAACCTTCCCTCTGCGAACAGGAACCAAATAAAGATGCCCTTTATCACCATTCCTATTCAATATAGTTCTGGAAGTCTTAGAGCTATACGGCACTACGGGGAAATTAAAGGCATCCAAATTGGTAAAGAGGAAGTAAAACTCTCTCTATTTGCAGACGATATGATCCTATACATAGAAAACCCCAAAGACTCAGTAGACAAGCTATTAGATCTCATTGGAAGATTCAGCAAAGTGGCAGGGTATAAGATCAACACACAAAAATCAACTGGATTCCTCTATAGTAACAATGACAGCACTGAAAAAGACATTAGAAAAGCAATACTATTTACAATAGCCACCCAAAGAATGAAATATCTAGGAATAAATGTAACCAGAGAAACAAAGGACCTATAAATAGAAGACTACAAAACACTACTATAAGAAACCAAAGAGACTTACCTGCTCCTGAATAGGAAGAAGTAACATTGTGAAAATGTCAATACTGCCCAAAGCAATTTACACATATAATGCAATCTGAATCTAGATTCCAAAGACATTCTTCAAAGAGATTGAAAAAACAATTACAAACTTTATATGGAAAGGAAATAGACCCAAGATAAGCAAAGCATTCCTAAGAGATAGTCTCTGACCGAACTGTAAAGTGAAATGCAAAACACTGAAACAAGTCCTTTACCTAATACCTTATACAAAAACCAATTCAGCATGTATTAAAGACCTAAATGTGAATCCTAGAATTATAAAGGCCATCAATGAAAAAATAGGGGGAAATGTGAGGGCTTTAATACAGGGCAAACACAGACTACCAAACATTTTGGAAGTTACACAAACAGAAGTAGACAAAAAATAGATGATAGGAACATACTAAAAATAAAAAACTTAAGTGCATCAAAAGACTTCACCAAAAGAGTAGAAGATAGCCCACAGAATGGGAAAAAAATCTTTTGTAATGACACATCAGACAAAAGACTCATTTCTAAAATATATAGGAAACTACAACACGTCTCCTAGAAAAAGACAAATAACCCGATTTTAAAAATTGGCTCAGGATATGAACAGACATTTTCCATGAAGTTTTGAAGCACCTTGTATCATTACCAGCTGATGTCATGTAGACTGACACTTAAGGTGACTCCATGTGTCCAAATAGAAATGTGATCTCTAAAGATTACAGTGGCTAAGTTTTCAGAAGTAGATCACCAAGTCATTCTTTCCTAAATGCTTCTGAATGGATTTGTGCCTTAAACCTTCAAATGTACTAAATTAATTATTTCAGCTTTACCATTAAAAATAAAAGATCTAATTTCTGATTTCTTGTTTCTGGAAATAATAGAGCAATTAAACCTAATATTTGTATATTGCTTTACGATTTATTAAACACTTTCATATTTATTTTCTAATTGCATTAATTTTATTTTCATTCTCAAGAAGAATATTCACAATATGAAAGGGTATATGGAGAAAAATAAGTCTCTCACTTGATAAACAAGTAACTTCACTTCTTTATCCATTCAGGGATATGCTATAATTATTTTATTTGTCTTTATGCCTATTCCTCTTTCAAAAAATCATTTTTACTGAAAACTAACATACATATTTAAAAAGTACACAAAACATAGTTTACTTACCACCAAGAAATAGAACATTCAACCTTAAGGAACCCATCTGATTTATTAACTGTTCTTCTCCCAAACCTAATGACTTTCTTAACATTTGTAATTTAGTTTCCTGTGTTTTCAGTCTGGTAAGATTCATATGTATAGTCACTTGTGTTATTGAAAACAGATGTCTGCAATAAGTAAGTCACTTCTCTTGCAAAATTCTATCATGTAATGTCTGGCATTCCTTTAGTTACCAAGGCCATATTTTCCAGCTACTGGTCCATCTTTGTTTCTAATTTTCACATTCCAATCACCAGTAATTATGATGGCAACCTGATTGCATGCTTGATCAGTTTCAGACTGCAGAAGTTATTTTTAAAAATTCCATTTCTTTATCTTTGGCATTAATGGTTGGTGTGTAAATTTGAAAAATCATTATATCAATTGGTCTTTCTTGTACGCATATGGATATTATTCTATTACTGACAAGTGTTATACTTCAGGATACATTTTGAATTGTTCTTTTTGACAATAAAATGTGATGACACTAAAACAAAACAAAACTAGTTGACATATGAAATACTACTTATGAGACTTAAAAATTGTGGAATATAGGGGCAAGTCAAAAGCATTGCTATAAGGGTTCTCATTTATACCTAAATGGGTTTATTCCAAATAAAACATTCTTAAATGTGTCTCTCCACAACTATTCTGTAAGTTCTTTGTATTGTGGTGACTTTCATGGTGTTGTGATACTGGAAAATATACCACTGATATTTTAAATACCAAGAGGGTCACCTGCTAAAAAGAAAGAAAGGCAGACTACTTCTGAATGTTTAGCAACTGAAAAATAGCAGCGAAGCACTGTCAGATATAGTGCCAGGTTATGGGTCACTCAGGTTGGAAGGCACTCAAATTATGACTGGGGATGAGTTGACTCCTCAAAGTAGCGGTAACCATGATGACCTGAATGGGATAAAATTTTGGGGACCTTGATTTACTGATGGGACACAACTCAAAATGAGGAGAAACAACTCCAAACATCCATTAATAACTGGAACACTGGATGTATGAAGTATGAATCTAGAAACAAAAAAGCTACCTACACTAACACAGATTGATATAGAAAACTTGAAGCGACCTACAGCAAAAGAAGAAATTTGTCAGATTCCTAACACAAAGTAAGATAGAAAAATTGAACAGCCCTATGTTTGTGCCCATTCCAAAGAGAGGGGACCCAACGGAATGCGGAAATCATCGGACAATCTCTTTGATATCTCAAGCAAGCAAAGTTTTGCTCAAGGTAATACAGAAACGGCTACAATCATACATTGACAGAGAACTTCCAGAGGTTCAAGCTGGATTCAGAAGAGGCCGTGGAACGAGAGATATCATTGCTGATGTCCGATGGATCTTGGCTGAAAGCAGAGAATATCAGAAGGATGTTTACCTGTGCTTTATTGACTACGCAAAGGCTTTCGATTGTGTGGATCATGACAAGCTATGGACAACATTGAGAAGTATGAGTATTCCAGAATACTTAATTGTACTTCTAAGAAATCTGTACCTAGACCAAGAAGCAGTTGTTCGAACAGAACATGGGAACACTGAAAGTTTTAAAATTGGGAAAGGTGTGAGACAGGGTTGTATTCTTTCACCATACTTATTCAACCTGTATGCTGAGCAAATAATACGAGAAGCTGGGTTCTATGAAGAAAAACGTGGCATCAGGATTGGAGGAAGACTCATTAACAACCTGCGATATGCAGATGATACAACCTTGATCGCTGAAAGTGAAGAGGACTTGAAACATTTACTTATGAAGATTAAAGAGCACAGCCTTCGATATGGATTGCATCTCAATGTCAAGAAAACAAAAATCCTCACCACTGGACCAATAAACAACATTCTTATCAATGGAGAAAGGATTGAAGTTGTCAAGGACTTCATTCTTCTTGGATCAACTATCAACACTCGCGGAAGTAGCAGTCAAGAGATCAGACGACGTATTGCACTGGGCAAATCTGCTGCACAGGAACTTTTTAAAGTATTGAAGAGCAGAGATGTCAGCTTGAGGACTAGGGTGCGCCTGACCCAGGCCATTGTGTTTTCAATAGCCTCATATGGATGCGAAAGCTGGACAGTGAATAAAGAGGATCGTAGAAGAATTGATGCCTTTGAGTTGTGGTGTTGGAGGAGAATACTGAGGGTGCCATGGACTGCCAAAAGAACCAATAGATTTGTTTTGGAAGAAGTGCAGCCAGAGTGCTCCTTGGAGGCCAGGATAGCTAAGCTTCGTCTCTCCTACTTTGGACATGTAGTCCGGAGGAAACAATCGTTGGAGAAGAATGTCATGCTGGGTAGGGTGGAGGGTCAGAGAAAAAGAGGAAGACCTCCAATGAGATGGATCGGCCAGGTGGCATCATTGATGGACTCAGGGGTGGCAGCGGTGGTGAGGTTGGCCCAGGATCGAGCATTGTTTCGTTCTGCTGTGCATGGGGTCGCTGAGTCGGTTCCGACTCGATGGCACCTGACAACAACAACAATAATAAAGAAGTTGATCAGATCATTAAAATCTCCCCCCAGAAAGAGTGCAAGTTTAGATGACTTTACTGAATTCTACAAAACATTCAGGGAAGAACTTCCACTAATTCTACTCACATTATTCCAGAACATAAAAAAGGATGGAAAACTCCCAATACGTTTTATGAAGCAAGAATAAGCCTCAGGGTGGCTGGGGACTCTGGACTCAGGGAGGGAGAGGGGCTATGTGTTTGTGGCCGGGGCTAGGCATGTGGGGTGTACAGTTAGTTGTTGGATGATACATGCAAGGGATTGTAATCATTGGAATGAAATGAAATATTATAGGATGAATGTAAAGAAAATGTTCTCCCATATAAACTAACGCATAATTCACAATAACAACTTGAAAAAAAAAAAAGGAATAAGCCTCATGCCAAAACCAGGCAAAGATAACACTGAAAAAGAAAATAATAGACAATTTTGCCTCAGTAACATAGATACTGGTTACGAATCGGGCTGCGAACCTTAAGGCCAGCAGTTCGAAACTACCAGCCGCTCCGCGGCAGACAGATGAGGCGTTCTGCTCCCGTAAAGATTTACAGCCTCGGAAACCCTGTACAGGGTCGCTATGGGTCGGATCCGACACGACGGCACTTAACAACAACAACATAGATACAAAATTTCTCAACAAAATCCTAGCCAATAGAATCTAACAACATGTCAAACAAACAAACAAAAGCAAAACATCATAATCAAGTGGGATTCATACCAGGTATGCAAGTAAGGTTCAGTGTTAGAAAAATAATCAAGGTAATCCACCACTTGACTAAAACAAAGGAAAACAACCATGTGATCATATAGATCGATGCACAAAAGGCATCTGACAAAATTCAACACCCATTCCTGATAAAAACACTCAGCAAAATAGAAGGAAACTTCCTTAACATAATTAAAGGTATATATGCAAGGAAACCCTGTACAGGGTCGCTATGGGTCGGACCC
>NW_006408631.1:8890846-8893284 GCF_000296735.1 Chrysochloris asiatica
AAACTACCAGCCGCTCCGCGGGAGAAAGATGAGACTTTCTACTCCCGTAAGGATTTACACCCTCAGAAACCCCGTACAGGGTCTCTATGGGTCGGAACTGACTCAAAGGCACTTAACAACAACAACATGCAAAACTAACAGTCAACTTTTCTCTCAATAAAGAGAAACTGAAAGTATTCCCATTGTGAATGGAGACCAAATAAAGAAACCCTGTATCACCATTCCTATTTAATATAGTGATGGAAGTCTTAAAGTTAAAAGGCAAGAAAGGTTTATAAAAGGAATCCACAATAGCAAGGAAGAAGTCAATTTTTCTCTATTTGCAGATGAGAAGATCCTGTACCAAGAAAATCATAAAACTTACCAAGAAAACAATTGGAACTCATTTAAAGATTCAGCAAAGAGCTAGGGTACAAGATTAATGTACAAAAATCAGTTGGATTCCTTTACAATAATAATGAGTACTCAGAAAAGGGAATAAGGAAAACAATACAATTTGCAATAGTCACCCAGAAGATGAAATACTTAGGAATAAATGTAACCAGAGGAACAAAAGATTTATACATATAAAACTACAAAACATTACTACAAGAAAACAAAAGAGAACTACAAAAATGGACAAATATTACAGAAAGCTTGTAAGACTATCTTTAGCCTATAACTGATTGTTGTTGTTGTTAAGTGCCGTCAAGTTGGTTCCGACCCATAGCGACCCTGCATAGAGTTTCCAAGGAGAGACTGGTGAGCTTGAACTGCCAACCTTACAGTTCAAACGACTTTGCAGTCTGGTGCATTAACCCACAACGCCACACCAGAACTCCTATAACTGATTAGGACACCTAAAAAGTGTTCTAGAACTTTCCCAGTGCAATAGGCTTCTTGCAGAGCCTTTGTAGTATATAGGACCTTAGGTAGACTCCTGAGCCCCATTCAGAACCTTCTGAGGGGGCACATTCTCACCTGTAAGGATAAGGATAAGCCTGGAGCAGCTAGAGGAGCATAAGATACTTCTTGAAAGAAAGACCAGAAGGAAATATCCAAAACAAAAATGGCAGTCTGATCGGCTAATACAAGAATAAGAAAGTTGTTAGCCATGGAGCCATCAAGGCAAAAAGTCAAGTCTCTTCAGGACAAAACCCCCTCCAAGACTGAAACTCAAAGGGAACACATGATCAGGCATGTAAACTTGCTGGTGACCACGTTGGTCTACTGGAAGAGGGGGAAAGGCAGCAGTGAAGATATGGGCTGAGTTTGACCACATTCCATAAACTCCCGTCAACATGAAGATGATAGAGAAAAGAGAAAGGGCTGGTTGGTGAAGTATAGTAAAAGCTAAGGACTCCTGAGCCCACAGACAAGGACCTAGGCACAGAGGACTAGAACTGATAGTGAAGTATCCAGTTGATATGAAGTGAGGGGAAACACAGAAGAAACCCAGACTTGTAGATAGTACCAATTATACCTAATTTGATGGTTTGATAATCAGAACCTGACTAGAGGAAATTTAAATAATAATAATCATAATAAATAGCTAAAGGAAACAAATGTAAATTGCTACAATTTGATGAACTTGACCTATACTTATGGTGTAGTAGCTCAAAATACCAACAGAGAGAAAAGGAGTCTTCACATCAAGTATCAGTCCTATCCCCTCTGCATACAGGATTGATAGAGAAGGGCAACTTAGACACTGGCTACCTGAAAATGGGGGTGGGGGGGGAGCTTTAAACACATGAAGTGATTGGCTTACAAGTTTTTAAGAGGAAATTTAGTTCCAGAGTATGCTGGGGAAGGTAGACTTCCAACTGAATAGTTTACATTTTGTCTAGATGGGTCTGGTGGAAGGAGATGGGTATGAGATTCTTATGATTCAGTAGTAAGCCATTGTTACCATGGCTAATTGTGACTGTTACAGCTACAAAGGTAGAAGTTTTGTAACAAAAAGTGGAAGTAGTTAATCTTACAGTCCAGGAATAAAGGACCCTAAACCATCAAGGGAGAGAGCACAAAAGGAATGTGGAACCCTATCCAGAGAAGTAGCAACAGCAGAGTTGGAGACATAGATGAGGACATGGACAAATAGAGTCATTGAGGACTCTAGACCCATGGAAAGAGTAAGACTGTGTGCTGGTAGCCAGGAGGCTGCCTTGGAGAATGTGCCCTTTGGTTGTTTAAATAATTACACATTCCTGAGTGTTTTGGTGTTGTTGTTCTTAGGTGCCATCGAGTCGGTACCTATCAATAGTGACCTTATGCACAGCAGAACGAAACACTGCCCGATCCTGAGCCAACCTCACTACTGGTTTCCATGCTTGAGTCCATCAATGCTGCCACTTGGGCAATCTATCTCATTGGGGGTCTTCCTCTTTTTCTCTGAACCTCCACCTTACCAAACATGATATCCTTCTCCAGTGACTGGTCCCTCCTGACAATATGTC
>NW_006408631.1:8895147-8896849 GCF_000296735.1 Chrysochloris asiatica
GACCCTTCTGCATTTCATTTCATCAGCTCCGCCTAGACAGATTGGATAGTACTCATTGGAGATTCCACCCTCCTCCATGCCCCCTGGCTCTAGGTCCCCTCTTGAAAGCTTGTAAGCCAGTCACTTCTTGCCTTTGTAGTATTCCCCCTCTTTTGGGTATCCAATGTCCAAGTTGCCCATCTCTGTCTACTCTGTGTGTGGAGGGGGTGGGAATGATTCTTGCTGTAAGGATGTGTTCCCTCTTTTGAGTTACTGCATCCATAGGTCAAGTTCATCAAATTGTATCAGATTACTCTTTTTTTCCTCTTCTTTCTTCTCCTGGTTGAGCTCTGATCATCCAGTCATCGAAGCCAGGTCCAAGTGGGTACCATCTGCAAGTGTGGGTGTTCTTTTGCATATGCCCTCTCTTCCTATCGGCTGGTAGCTTCATCTCTACTCTAGTCCTCTGTGGCCATGCCACTGACTCTGGGCTCAAGAGTCCCCAGGTCTCCCCATACTGCTAGCCAACCAGGTCTCCACCTGGGTCCACAGAAGCCCACCAAACATTGTAGGGCTTGGCTTGCCGCTTCATTGCTGCTTTTACCTCTCTTCCCTCTATTGATGATGAGTGTGGTCACCAATCAGAGCATGTATTTCCGTTGAGTCTTAGTCTTGGAAGGGGGTTTGCACTAAGGGGACCCGACCACTTGCCTTGATGTTTCCTGGGCAAGTAACTTGTTTGTTCTTGTTGTAACAGTCCATCTGGCTCTATTGTTTTGCATTTTTCCTGTAGGTCTTTCTTTCAAGAAGTATCTTCTGTTCTTCTAGCCACTCCAGGCTGGTCTGCTCGACCTTTCAAGTGGATATTTCCCATCTCTGGAGATCTGGATGTGGTTCAAGCTTCTACCTATAGTCTTATGTATTGCAAAGGCTCCAGAGGAAGCCTCCTTCCCTGGGCACATTGTAGCCCCATTTTAGGTATTCCAATCAGTTATAGGAAGAAGACCAACTTACAAGCTTTCTATAGTGATGTTTCTGACTATTCTTTTCTCTCCCCCTCCAGTGTCTATTTCATATTATAACGCAAGGAAGACCAAGATTCAAAAAACAGCCAAGCAACTTAACATTATTCCCCCCTTTTCCCCATTCAAACCATGACTCAATCACTGTATCCCAAAGCCCTGCAGTTCTAAGGTTGTGCATACATCATTCTTTACCTCTGTCCCACTTAGCCCATTCAAACATGCCTAATTGTTCTCCCATCTGCTTTGTTCTTCCATTTCCCTCTCCCTCCTTGTATATTGCCGCCCTCCCCAGCACCCAAACTTTCCTGTGTCTAATCCCTGCCCTGTCCTCCACCTTTCCCTCCCTCCCCTCACCCACCACCAACTTCCCAGCAATCAACAAAGAATTCCCCCTACGCCCCTTTAGTATGGTTACTTTTTCTTAGTCCTCTACAGTAGTGGTCCCATGCAGTATTTCTCTTTTTGTGACTGACTAATTTCACTCAGCATAATGTCCTCAAGGTTTATCTATGTTATGCAGTGGTTTGCTGCTTCCTTGTTATGCTTCAAGATAGCATAATATTCCATTGTGTGTATGTACCACAGTTTGTTTATCCATTCTTCAGTTGATGGGCACTTTGGCTGACTCCATCTTTTTGCTATTATAAATAGTGCTGCTATAAACATTGGTGTGCATATATCTTCTCGTGTTCTGGCTC
>NW_006408631.1:8897884-8904601 GCF_000296735.1 Chrysochloris asiatica
TTGGAATCTGGATTGGGATCGCATTATATGTGTAAATTGCTTTGGGAAGTATTGACATTTTCACAATGTTAAGTCTTCCTATCCAGGAGCATGGTACATTCTTCCATTTTTGTAAGTCTCTTTTGGTTTCTTCCAGTAGTGTTTTGTAGGCTGGCGCATTAACCACAGCACCACACCAGGACTCCTCTCCTACCCATGATAAAAAACAGACCAAAAAGGGACAGATCAGCGCCTCAGCTTGGGCTGTGTGTCTGTGCGGATTCCTGGCAGAAGAAACCACCAGTGGTGAGGGTGGGGGGAGGCCACTTGGCTCAGGCTCTCCCTCTATTCACCAGAATGGAGGTGGGCAAACAGTGAGCACACCAATTACCTGATACCAAAGAAAATAATAAAATCAGAACAACGCAAAACTAACAGTCTATTGCGCACCTTTTCCCCAAGGTTCCCGCGGTGTTTTTCTGTGGCGTCTCTGCGGCCCCTTTTTCATCTTGCCACCTGGTCTCGCCCAGGATGTGGGTTCAGGCTTCTGAGCCTGGCCTGGCAGATTCAAAAGTACACGACTTTTTACTTCAGCTCCAAACTCCACAAGCTATAAGCCTTCAAACTTTTAAAATATTCCTATCTCTGTGGGTCCGAGTTTTGGAGCTCTGTCCCGGTTCTTTTTTGCCTGGTATTCTGTGTTATTGCTGATGGCGACCTTCACTATACCTCCACCTTAGCCGCCATCAAGCCCTGCCTCCTCTGAGCATATCCTCTTGACATTGCATTTCAGTGTAATTAAAGAGCTTTTTTTTTGTGTATGTGAAGATTAACATTGATACAACTCGTACTTAACACATGCAAATTGAGTTCTCAGACTCTGCTCACCTCAGTTAAAGCCTCTCCATTCTCTCCCTCTATCAGGCTAGACTCTAATCCAAATCTAACCTATTAGCAAACACTGTGGTCTCTAGCCTCCACACCTGCCCAAATGCCAACAATTTCCACTTTTTTATGATACCACCCAGGCCAGGGCATCATCCTCATAGGCCTAGATGACTGCACCAACTGTCGTCCAACTAGCTTTCCTCCTATTGTCCTTTCTGACTGCCTTCCTCACCCTTCCCCTTACCCCATGGGACTTAAACTCTTCGAGCCCTGCCTGCCCCAACTCCATTTCTGGATTGGTCTCTTACCACTGTTGTGTTTTACGTTCTTTCTCCCACAACCATCACAGTCCAGCAACAGCCATGACAGAAGTATCCAAACAGGTCACATGAGTCAAGTAGGACAATTCCCTCAGTAGATTTGGTGGCGCTTGTGCTGTCCTTGGCTGAGGCGGCTACCATGGCACAGGAAACCTTGGATAAATTCTTGGAGGGCCCCCTGCTACTCCAGGGCCAAGGGGGACATTGGACCTGGTGAGCTAGTGAGAGACACATCTGATTTCCATACTTAGTAAAATACATCCACAATGCCCTGCTTTCCCATCAATATTTTGGACTTTTTCAAATACTACAAAATCATAAACATATGTGCAGTTGGCCACTGCCTGAATGGACATTAAGTGACATGTCCCTGTGCTATCATATTTTCATGAATTCTTTCTCTATGCAGTGTCTGACATTAGTTTTCTTCTGGATTTTAATAATCTCCCCCTACTCTTTCTCCACTAACCACTTCTAGCTTAGAGTCATGAGTTTCTTTTACTTTAAATTTACAAAATGCCTTAACTAAATAGAATAAGCCAAAATGAATTAATCATTATACACTTGAAGGGCCTGACACAAAATTCCAATTTAAATATTTGCTGAATAAATATATAATTATAAAATAGAACATCTTTAGTTGATTAAAATTCCAATGTGGAAATAAATCTCCATTTCAGACATGATTTTGAAACAATAAAAAATATGGAGAATGATTTGCTTTGATTCATATCTTACTCAGTAATACATTATAGCCAGGTCAAAAAGATAAACATTTAAAATAACTTGTTAATTCTGATTTTATAAAACAACTCTAAAACTTGAGTCCCTAAATCTGAATATAAGTTTCCATTAATCAACATAGATTCTTACATTAGTTCTAAATTATAAAAAAAATTAAAAATTTGGTCAAATGAATTATGTCAGTGCTTACACAAATTCTATTAAATGAAAGAAGATAAATCTACAACTTTTCCTCCATTCTTTTTGGGGAGTAACCTTGCATTTAGTTTAGTTCTCTAGAACTAAACCAGTGACATTTATATACACATAAACCTTATATGAATGTGAAAATTGGACAGTGAAAAAGGAAGACCCTAGAAGGATTTATGCATTTGAGTTATGGTACCATGGACTGCCAAAAGAACAAACAAATCTGTGTTGGAAGAAGTACAACCAGAATGCTTCTTAAACGTCAAGATAGCCAGATTTCATCTCTCATATTTCAGACATGTTATCAAGAGGGACAAGTCTCTGGAGAAGAATATCATGTTTGGTAAAAGGGAGGGTTATATAAAAAGAGGAAGTCCCCCCAACAAGATGAATTGACACATGACAGCAACAATGAACTCAATCGTAGCAACAATTGTGAGGTTGGCACAGGACCAGGCAATGCTTCTTTCTGTTGTGATTGGGTCAGTACCAACTTGATGACACCTAATGGCAGCATAAATATAAATATAAAGCTCAAGTTTAGTGCTGTCAAGTTGATTCTGACTCAGTAACCATGTATAGAGTTTCTGAGAAGCTCAGTAATCATGTATAGAGTTTCTGAGAAGCAGCTGGTGAGTTTGAACTGCCAGCCTTGCAGTTCAAATTGTATATACAAAGAGAAAGAGAGAGAGAGAGAGAAGCTTATATCAAGGAAATAGCTCACACAGTTGAATAGGTGGGCAAGTCCAAAGTCTGTGGGTAAGATGTTAGGGTGGAGGCTTCTGTCTCATGTACCTGCTGAGTTGATGAATCAGTGTAAGCAGATAAGACAGTAGCAGACAGACAGGTCTAGTAGTTAAGAAGGTCAGTGGCTCAAGTATAAAGAACCAGAGTCAGGTTGAGCCAGAGGACAAGCAGAGAGCAAGCAAGATTTGCCTGAGTGTCCAATATATTGTATGCGTACCATCAATTGGTTGGCTGTTCATAGCAGACCTCATCACAGACTTGATTGCATTGTAGTAGATCTGCCTGGTCAAACTGACATAAAGCCTTAACCTGGCACCTATATCTCCTTAAACTACATACATAATCTCTAGAAGTGTTTTGTAATTTTCTTTACATAAGTCCTTTGTTTCTTGTGTTATGTTTATTCCTAAATATTTATTTAGGAATTCCTAAATATGTTTATTCCTTTGGGCTGCTATTATAAATGGTATTGCTTGCCTAATGTCCTTTTCAGTGCTATCGTCGTTGTTATAGGGAAATCCAACTGATTTTTGTATGTTGATCTTATACCCTGCCACTTTGCTGAATCTTCCGATGAGGTCTAGTAGTTTTTTTACTGAGTCTTTGGGGTTTTCTACGTATAGGATCTTATCATCTGCCAATAAGGAGAGTTTTACTTCCTCTTTGCCAATTTTGATGCCTTTAATTTCTCTATCATGCCATATAGCTCTGGCTAAAATTTCCAGCACAATATTGAATAGGAGTGGTGACAAAGGGCATCCTTGTCTGGTTCCTGTTCGCAGAGGGAAGGCTTTAGGTTTCTCTCCATTGAGAGTGATGTAGGCTGTTGGTTTTGTATATATGCATTCGATTATGTTGAGAAATTTCCCTTCAATTCCTACTTCGTTGCATGTTTTTATCAGAAATGGATGTTGGATTTTGTCAAATGCCTTCTCTGCATCAATCGATATAATCATGTGCTTCTTTTCCTTTTTCTTATTTACATGATGGATTATGCTGATTGTTTTTCTAATGTTGAACCATCCTCGCATCGCTTTTATGAAACCCACTTGGTCATGATGTATTATTTTTTTGATTGCTGTTGGATTTTGTTGGCTAGGATTTTGTTGAGAATGTTTGCATCTTTGTTCATAAGGGATATTGGTCTTAGTTTTCTTTTTTACTGATGTCCTTCCCTGGTTTGGGTATGAGGGTTATGCTTGCTTTAAAAAAGTATTAGGGAGTTTTCCATCCTCTTCTATATTCTGGAATAATTTGAGTGGAATTGGTTAGAGCGCTTCCTGAATGCTTGGTAGAACTCATTCATGAAGCCATCTGGGCCTGGACTTCTTTTGGTTGGGAGTTTTTTGATGACCTGCTCAATTTCTTCTTTTGTTATGGGTT
Source organism: Chrysochloris asiatica (assembly GCF_000296735.1). NCBI lineage: Eukaryota > Metazoa > Chordata > Mammalia > Afrosoricida > Chrysochloridae > Chrysochloris > Chrysochloris asiatica. The sequence continues at coordinate 8,902,135 of NW_006408631.1, forward strand.
TATTCAAGTTTTCTACTTCATTCTGAGTAAGTTTAGATAGGTCATGTTTTTCTAGAAATATATCCATCTCTTCTAAGTTTTTGAATTTGTTGGAGTACAACTCTTCATAGTATTCTGCTTTTATCCTTTTGATTTCATTTGGTTCCATTGTGACATCACCCATGTGGTTTCTAATGCAAGTTATTTGTGTCCTCTCCTTTTTTCTTTAGTTAGTTTTGCCAATGGTTTGTCAATTTTTATTAATCCTTTCAAAGAACCAGCTTCTTTTCCTGTTGATTATTTTCATCGTTTTTTGTTTTCCATCTCATTTATTTCTGCTCTTATCTTTATTATTTCCTTTCTTTTGGTGACTGGAGGTTCTTTCTGCTAGTCTGTTTCTAATTATTGAAGATGCTGTGATAATGTGTTAATTTTGGTTCTTTCCTCTTTTTGGATATGCACATTAATCACAATAAAGTGTCCTCTCAGCACTGCTTTCACCGTGTCCCAAAGATTTTGGTATGATGTGCTTTCATTCTTGTTTGTTTCTAGGAACTTTGTGAATTCATGTTTAATTTCTTCTTTTACCCAGTCGCTTTTCAGCAAGGTGTTGTTCAATTTCCATGTATTCGACTTTATTGCCTTAATTTTCTTGTTGTTGATTTTGAGTTTTATAGCATTGTGGTCTGAGAAGATGCTCTGTAGAATTTTGATGTTTGTAAATTTATGGAGGCTTGCTTTGTGACCTAGCACATGATCAATTCTGGAAAATGTTCCAAGCACACTGGAGAAGAATGTATATTGTGCTGTTGTTGGAGTGAATGCTCTGTATATATCTATGAGGTCAAGTTAGTTGATTGTGTTGTTTTGTTCCTCTCTAACTTTGTCAAGTTTCTTTCTGGTCGTTCTGTCCTTTTCGAGAGTGGTGTGTAAAAATCTCCCACTATAATTGTAGATTTATCTATTTCTTTCTTCAATTCCAATAAGGTTTGCTTCATGTATCTTGATGTTCTTTCATTGCAAACATAGATATTTATTATGGTTATGTTGTCTTGCTCAATTGATCTTTTGATAATGAGATAGTGTCCTTCTTTGTCTCTTATGCTGGTTTTTATCTTAAAGTTTACTTTGTCGGAGATTAGTATTGCCACTCCTGCTTGTTTATTGTTGCACTTTGCATGGTAAATTTTTTCCATTCTTTAACTTTTAGTCTGTTTTTGTCTTTGTATGTAAGGTGTGTCTCTTTCAGGCAGCATATTTAAGGGTCTTATTTTCTTATCCAATCTGCTACTCTCTGTCTCTTCACTGATGCATTCAATCTATTTATTGATAGGTATGAATTAATTGCTGCCATTACGTTAATTTTTTGGTAGTGCTGTTTGTTCTTTTGCTCTGCATGCCTTCTTGTGTTGGGTTTGTGTTTTTTGTGCATTTCTTGTAGGTTTCTTTTTCGTTTTCTTGTTTGCTTGTTCTGCTTGGAAGTTCATTTTCATGGTAAGTTGTCAAGTATTAACTTTCTTTGGGATTACCTTGTAGTCTACTAAATTTTGTTTCCATTGAAGAGAATCCATTGTGTCCTGTAATTTACCTGATATCCTCACCACCTGGGTCTCTGTTGCTATGTTTGTCTCTTCTTTGACATTGATATAATTTTGATCTTCAGTTACACTCCCAGCTCCTTTGAGCTTGTTGTTGTAGTCTTGTTCTGTTCTGAACTTTGCTATCTGTTGACTGAGTTCCAGGTGGTGTTGCCACACCTGTCAATCTCTGTTTGTTGTCTGTTCTTGTTGGTTTCCAGTCCACAGAACTCCCTTTAGGATGTTTGGAAGTGCTGGGTGGTTTTGATAACATCTCTCAGATTCTGTTTATTGTGTAATGTCTTGATCACCCCATTGTATTTGATTGATAGTTTTGCTGAAAAGGCGATTCTTAGTTGGCAGTGTTTTTCTTGTAAGATTTTGTATATGTCTCCAAATTGCCTTCTTGCCTGCATGGTTTGTTCTGAATAGTCAGAACTTAATCTGATTTACTTGCCTTTATAAGTGACATTTCCTTTTCCCTAGCTGCTTTTGGAATTATCTCCTTGTTTTTAATTTTGGAGAGCTTGATTATTATGTCTTGGTGACTTTCCTTTGTGGTCTATCCTTCCTGGGGTACACTCAGCTTCTTGAATTTTTATCTTTCATCTTTCAAGATGTTAGGGAAACTTTCTTCCAGAAGCTCTTCAACTATCTCTGTAGATTTCTCTGATTCTTCCTGTTCTAGAATGCCAATAATTCTTAACTTGTTCTTCTTCATATTATTCAGCTTGAGTCTTAGACTCTCTTCAGATATTTTTTATCCTTTTTTCAGCTTGCTCTTCTATCTTAGCAGTGTTGAGAGATTTGTCTTCCAGCTCACTAGTTCTGGCTTCCATCTCTTCTATTCTGCTCCTTTCCTCTTTCAGTGTAGTGTCCATTTCTGATATTTTATTATGAATCATCTGGAC
>NW_006408631.1:8904999-8918148 GCF_000296735.1 Chrysochloris asiatica
TTAGCAGGGGTTGTTGTCTCTGTGGTGGAATATTATGGGGTATGCTTATAGCTTGCCTATATGGCCATGATTGCTATCTTTTCTTGAGTAACGTTGGAAGAAAAAGCTCCCACCTCCAGGAAAGATGTGTGATCAAAGGACCAAAAGCAGAAGTAATATAAATGCAGAGACAACACCCACCACTTTGGAACAGAAATGAAGCTGTGGTCGACTGTCCTGAGCTACACAGTCAGTGTATGTGCAAGGTAGTAACCTCCAGTAGTGGATGAGGGTGTCTGCTCTCTCAGGCTCCTACTCTAGTCACTACGGTACAGGTACACAGGTAGATATTGAGCAGTTAATGGGAGAAAGATTGTCCACTATTATTGTCTCTGAAGATATCTGTAGTTAGATATCTGCATGTGCAAAGCACAATTCTAAGGATGGTTGAGTCCTTTTATGTTGGGGTTTTACAGATTGATTTGTATGGGTCCTGCACAGGGAGTTCAGGTAGTGCAACAGCCATGAGTGGGGCCGCAAATCATAATGTCAGCAGCCAGAAACCACCAGCTGCACCACAAGAGAAAGGCTAGGTGCTCCAATCCCACATAGACCCACAGCCCCCAAAACCCCTACACAGTGTTGCCTGGAGTTGGAACTGACTCCAAGGTGCACAGCTGCTAAGGGTCCCACCAGAGAAAATTTTAGGGCTATGTCTCCATGGGTGAAATCATAAGTCGCCGCTAAGCTCCCTCTCTATATACTGTTGGAAAACTGTCCCACCTGATGTTGTCTGGGCTGAGCAATGAAGGCAGGACAGGGATAAAGAGGGAGAAATGTGTAGTCTCCCATGCCTCTTTTTTTTTTGCAAATGTCTCTGCACTGCTTTTAGCGCCAGTTTTCTCTAAACTCTGCAAGGGTGGCTGTGGCTGCAGATCGAGTCCCATCTCCCAATTCGTTAACTCACAGTATTTTCCTTATTATTGTGATATTTTTTCACTTGTGAGTGTGAGAAACTGACATCCTGGATCTTATGGTAGAACCAGAGCTCTGGAGTTGTTCTATGCGTGCTTCCTTCGTGGGATGCCCGTCCCTTCACAAGGGAGCATTCCCTACCTGGTTTTTGCTGATATCACCCAAACCGGAAATCCCTCTATACATAATCTCTAAATTATAAAATTATAATTGTATTTAACATGATAAAAGTAACACACATACAACCAAGAATGCACTGACCCAATTTATACCTTATATTTCAGAAATTAATAAAGCAAAAATATTTGATGCACACATGCAAGGAAAAACTTACTCAAAATAATTATGATCTTAGTTTCTGCAACTGGTCAGGTGGACATAGCTGGTATTTAGAATTACCTTCTTCCACGACTAATTCAATATTCCCTTTGCCCTTGGCAAGTACCTTAGATAATCATGGTTCTTTGCTTTGTTAGTAGACCCAAACCTTAATTCTTGAAGGATATGGGCTATTAGTAGTAATGTTGGAATTGGTTTCTGTGGTTTACCATTGATTTTGATCACAGAGCTTGGTAAACTAAGATACTAAGAGACATCCTAAGGAATTTATTTAATTCTAACATAGTCTTCTTTTCCTGCATTATGCAACACCAATCCACAATTTCTCCGTGGCAATCAATATCAATCAACCACCCAATATGTTAACTCCTTTCTTTACCTGTTGATCCAGAGGAGTGAGGAATCTAAAGTGGCCATGGTGCATTCTTAATTTCCAGTTCTATGGAATCAATGCTGTGTTTTCAAGAGGGAATATGCCTTCCTTTGGAATGAGACCATCTATACCAGAAGAGCATAGGGCTACAGGGATAGGATGTAGAACTTTTAAAGGTTGTTCACTATGAGTAATAATAAGTGGTGCCACTCCCATTTCCACCCTTTGGTTCCTAGACTTATGAATCCTGGTTATTGGAGAATCTGCACTATATACTTGACAATGGTTTAGAGCATATACAGTCTTCTGCAGAACATTGCTCCAACACTGCCAGATAATGCCACCTATGTGCCACTGTAATTGTGTCTTTAAAAGACCATTTCATCATTCGGTCAAGTCAGCTGCTATAGGATGATGAGGAATATGGTTGTTGGTGTTGTTGTTAAGTGCCATTGAGTTGGTTCTAACCCACAGCAACCCTGTATAGGATTTCCGAAGAGCAGCTGGTGTGCTTGAACCACCGACCTTGCAGTTCAAATGGCTTTGCAGTCTGGCTCATTAACCCACAGTGCCACACCAGGACTCCAATTCCATGAACAGGGTCCATTGCAACATATCATTTGTTGTGAAGTGAGTCCCTTGATCTGAAGTAATACTGTGTAGGATATGATGAATAATGGATAAGGCATTCTGTAAGTCCAAAGATAATAGTTTTGGCAGAAGCAATGTATGAAGCGAAGGCAAATCCTTATCCAGAGTAAGTGTCTATTTCAATAAGAGCAAAACACTGCCCTTTTTTCGATGTCAGTAGTCCTATGTAATTAATCTACCACCAGGTTGCTGACAGATCTCCTTGTGGAATGATCCCACATCGCAGACACAGTAGTGTTATCTGCTGTTGGTGGATTGGACACTAAGCAGAAGCCATGTAAGCCTTAGTGAGAGGAAGTCCATGATACTGAGCTCATATATAGCCACCATCCTTGCCACCATGGCCACTTTGTTCCATGAGCCTATTATGCATTGTACTTATTTTTTAATTGTGGAAAAATCAGATGCAATAATTCATCCTTCACTTTAGTAAGAGTATCTCAACATTCCACATACCACTGAAACCCTAGAGATTTCACTGAGAAGGAATTTTTATTGGTTTACTTATCCCAACCTCTAGCATTCAGATGTTTTACCAATAAGTTTAGATTAATTTATACTTCTCCCTTACTACATCTAATCAGCATAATGTCAACAATATAATATATTGGCATGATGTCTTGTGGTAGGAAAAGACAATCAAGGTCTTCTCTGCAGACTAAATGATAACATAGTGCTGGATAGTTTATGTACCTTGAGTAGGATACTGCAGGTGTATTTTTGGACTTGTTAGCTGAAGATAAACTGTTTCTGGTGATTCTTTGAAACTGGAATTGAAAAAAAAAAAAAAAAAAGGCATTGGTCAGATCAATAGCTGTATACCAGGTGTCAGGAGATATATTTATTTGGTTAAGCAATGAAAAACCATCTGGAACAGCAGCTACAGTTGAAGTTACCATCAGTTAAATCCAATATCATTTTTTAAGACTCATCTGTTTTCTTGCTCAGGGAAGATAGATGCATTAATTGAGGAAGTCTTGGGAATCATCACCTTGGCATTCTTCAAGTCCTTGATTAGCACACAGACCTCTGAAATCCCTCCAAGTATTTAGTAATGCTTTTGGTTTACTATTTTCATAGGTAGCTGTTATTCTGTTAGGTGCCATTAAGTCAGTACTGACTCGACTCACAGCAACCCTATGAACAACAGAATGAAACACTACCTGATCCTGGACCAACCTTACACTCATTGCTACGCCTAAACCCCATGATGCTGCCACTGTGCCAGTCCATCTTATTAAGGGTTTTCCTCTTTTTCTCAGACCTTCCATTTTACTAAACATGATATCCTTCTCCAGTTAGTGGTTCCTCCTAACAATATGTCTAAAATGTGAAAGAAGACTTCTGGCCATGCTGGCTTCTAAGGAGCATTCTGGCTGTGCTTCTTCCAACACAGATCTATTTATTTTTTGGCAGTCCATAATACTTTCAATATTCTCCTCCAACATCATAACTCAAATGTGTCAAGTCTTCTACGATCTTCCTTATTCACTATACAACTTTTACATGCAAATGAGGTTATTGAAAATATGATGGCTTGCATTAAGTGCACCTTAGTCCTCAAACTGACGTCTTTGCTTTTCAACACTTTAAAGATGTCTTGTGCAGCAGATTTTCCCAATGCAATACATTGTTTGATTTCTTTATTGCTGCTTCCATGAGTGTTGATGGTTGATCCAAGTAAAATGAAGTCTTCGACAACTTCAGTCTTTGCTCCATTTATATGGTTGCTATTTTCTGGTTCCGTAATGAGGATTTTTTTTTTTTTTATGTTGAGGTGCAACCAATACTAATGGCTGTGGTCTTTCATCTTCATTAATAAGTTTTAAGTCTTCTTCACTTGCAGCAAGCAAGGTTGTATCATCTGCATAACACAGGTTGTTAATAAGCCTTCCTCCAATCTTGTTGCCATGTTTTTCTTTATATAATCCAACTTCTCTGATTGTTCAGCATACAGATTGAATAAGTATGGTGAAATAATAAAACTCTTACACACATCTTTCCTAATTTTAAAGCATTTGGTGTACTTGTGTTTTATTAACTACGCTTTCAATTGTGTGGATCATGACAAACTATGGACAACATTGTGAAGTATGAGTATTCCTAGGTAGAGACAGTTCTAATGGTCTCCACTTGGATTTTCCCATCATAATAGACCTTATTCACATTTCAAATGTAATATTACTTTGGCCAGCTGTTATGCATGTTCATTCTAGTCTGTGTTCTGCTAAATCATAGGATGAGTTCATGGACCCACTGGACCTACTGTGAGATGGACCTTAGCTAAAACTCCATTAATAACTTGACATTCACATGCCCTCACTCTGACTGGTGAGCCACAGAAAGTTTTGGGTCTTCTGGAATTAGTGCCAATTCAGAATGAGTATGCAGTAACCCCTGAAAAGTCTGATTATTTCTTTTTCACCAATGAACAAGTCAGTCTTGTAAAAAGGCCAGAGGTTCCTTTGGAGAAGGAGAAAAACTAACAGCATAAATTTCTGGCAATATAATTGTGTCTTTTCTCAAGGAGACACAGCTTCCCTTCATTCAAGGGTTTGTGGGTCTGTAAACTGGCCCAAGGCTAGGAACTGATTTAGAGTTCCATGACTATTCTAATTATTCAAGTTAGACTGCTGTTCACTTGATCTTGAATTCTTCATGTACAGATCAAGTAAATACTTACTTAGCCAATGCCATAAGTACACACAAGTAAAATTATTCTGATTACTACTTTGATTCTGCTGTCCATTACAGAAACCACCCCCACCTTTTTGCTGTTGATTAAGTGCTGCCAATTTGCCCTTACCACCACAAGGTCCAATCATCCCTGTGGTGGTTAGGTATCTTAATTCAATTATGGTAGTTCCCACAGTCAAATCTGGCTTACATAAGATAGCAATCACAGCAATCTTCAAGGAAATTTAGGCCCCCTTCACAAATGTGTGTCCTCAGAAAATGCATGTATGGATTTATGGGGTTTTCCTGATAAATCCACCTCAATATCTCCATTTCTCAAAATCTTTGAATTCCTTCCTTTACAGAATACCAAGGCAGATGGGGAACTTCAACTTGATGTATTGTAGACCATTGTGCAATCCATGCTTCAGTGAAACAACTAAATAAACTATTAGATCCTCTCTCAACCTCTCATACTGAAACATTGAATGAAGAATTTATGCTTAGCAGACCCATATTAATAAACTCAGACTGGTTCAACCTTATTTTACTTGCACCATTATTTCACACCTTTAATAAGTATTCCCACACATATTCTCCAAGTTTGGCTTGTATACATTAGCAAAATCAAGTAGTCTTTTTTTTTTTTTTTTTTGAGTGTTGTTGTTTTTAGGTGCCATCGAGTCAGCACCAACTCATAGTGACCGAAACACTGCCTGATCCTGGGCCAACCTCTCTACTGTTGCCATGCTTGAGTCCATCAATGCTGCCACCTGGCCAATCCATTTCATTTGGGGTCTTCCTTGTTTTCTCTGACCCTCCACCTTACCAAACATGATATCCTTCTCCAGCGACTGGTCCCTCCTGACAATATGTCCAAAGTATGAGAGACGAAGTTTGGCCATCTTGGTCTCCAAGAAGCACTTTACTTCTTTTTGAGTCACAATTTTATTTCACTTTTTGAGGCTCACTGGGACTTATGGCTATTTATTTATTGGAATTGATTAATAGTTGGTAGAAGTGTTTCCTGGGAGCTATCAGCATTTTCTCGCAAGAGATTTGCCTCAGCTGATACCCCAAACAATGCCCCAGATACAATCTCAGCAGTCACAGTGGGATTAGTTTCATCAAATAAGGGCAGAGTGGTAATGATTTTGACGATACTTGATCAGCAGACAAAGATAGAGGAATCTCTTCAGATTAGAGGGATGGTGCTGTTGACAAGAGAGATTCAACAGAGTATAGGTGTTCGTATGTCCCCATCCCAATTTCCAGGATTCCATTACTTCCTAATCAATGCCCTCACTTTAACAACAGATACCATTTGAGTTTGGGAAATCAGTTGGCATTGTAATTAAGAAACTCGTATGATAAGACCATGGGTTTGCTTTTCAGCAATATCAGCTGTGTTACTGCAAGAAGTAAGACTTTCCTTGAAGGCACATAAGGAAACTTTGAAGACTTTTATGCCTCGTTTGACCTGTAACTCCAAAGCCCTGAGCTGGTCTCTTTCCTTTACCACTTGGTCTACTGACAGTAGGACCAACAAAGCAGCTTTCCTATATTTCTTGTCCTTAAAATTTTGCCGAAAAATATCAAACACCTCAACACCCAGAGTCTTGCTGTCACCAATATTATATCTTCAGGTGGTGATATTTCGAGTTTGTACCTCATGCCATGAGTTACCAGCACCCTCTTTACTAATAAAAGATGTAGTCAGACTTGAGAACCAAAATAAAAAAGTAAACATCTTTACAAGTTTTCTCTAGATGCAAGAACCACTCCCAGTCTAAGTTTGAGAAGTAAAACCAGTGAGGCTTATATATATATATATATATGGAGTGCTACTGTAGCACTGTAGGATAAGCACTCAACCACAAGATCCATTTGAGTTGCAAGGTCAGTGGTTCAAATTCACTAGCAGCTCATTGGGTCAATATGAGTCAGAACCAACTAAATGGCACTTAACAACAACACTATATACATATATATATTTGTGGAATATGTATATTTGTGAAGTATATAATTTGTGATATATATATATATTTGTGAAGTATATATGTGTATGTTGTTGTTAAGTGCCATCCACCTGGTTCTGACCCATGGCGACCCTGTATAGCATTTCCAAGTAGCAGCTGGTGAGCTTGAACTGCCGACCTTGCAATTCAAATGGCTTCACAGTCTGGCACATTAACCCACAGTTCAAACAGCTTTGCAGTCGGGTGCATTAACCCAAAGCGCACACACTATATATATACATATATAGTTCTCATAGCTCTCGTGGTTGTTAGGTGCCATCAAGTCAGTACCGACTTACAGCGACCCTGTACATAATAGAATAAAACACTGCCTAGTCCTGTGCTAACCTCACAATTGTTGCCATGCTTGATCCAATGCTGCCACTGTGCCAATTCATCTCATTGTGGGTCTTCCTCTTTTTCTCTGATTTAACAAACATGATATCCTTCGTGTCTTCTTAACAACTTTTTGCCTTCTTCCATATGATGTTCTTGATGTCATATCATCTGGTTCATCTGGTCTTCGGTCATTAATGTCTATTTAATCAAATCTGTTCTTGAGATGGTATGTAAATTCATGTGAGTTATGTTCAAGGTCATATTTTGACTCTTGTGGACTTGTTTTCATTTTTTTCAACTTCAGCCTGAACTTCCGATTTGTAATCTTTTGATTATAAATCTTTTCCACAGTCTGCTCCTGGCCTTGTTGTGGCTGATGATATGGAGCGTTTCTACTATCTTTTTCCGTGGATGTGGTCAATTTGATTTCTGAATCACAGCAGCCCGTAAATCACCATAGTATGACAAACTGACAAACTAGTGGTGGCACTGAGTTGTACAGATGGACAAGTCCAAACTCTGTGTACCATATGTCAGACTACTGACTTAATACCTGAAGCTCAAATGAACCAAGATAGGCTGGTCAGATGGCAGGTAGTCAGGCAGGTCAGGCAGGTAACAAGGTTCAGCAGGTGATAAGGCAAGATGTTGACAACTCCTAGGATTGGCAAATGTTAGAGCAGGCCACTTGACTTAAGTCCAAAGACTCAGTGATCAGAGGTAGAACCAGATGCAAGATCCATACCCAGCAGAGAGGAAGCAAGCTTTGTCTGATTGTCTAATATAATGGAGGCAGACTACACCACTGAATAAACTTTCTTGTCATTGATTGACTGCTCATAGCAGACCTTATTATAGTGGTGACTGCATTATATTTAATCTCATCATGGGAGATAACTGCATCTCAACTGCCAAACGACTGAGAATCCTAATCCAGTCAAGTTAATACAAAACTGTAATGCTTACCTATCATATTTTGTATATTCTTTATTTTGTTAGTAGCCATTGAGATGGTTCTGACTTATGACGACTCCATTTGTGCAAAATAGAACTGTTCCATAGGCAGGCTTCCTGGTGGAGTAGAGAAATGACAAATAGGTGAACTACTACTAATTACAAAAAAGGATTGTTATGGTTGTTGTTAAGTGCTGTTGATTCTGTTTCTGTGCAGAGTCATAGGGTTTGAAACCCTGCATAGGGTTTCCAAGAGGTAATGGGTGGATTTGAACCACTGGCTTTGAGGTTTGCAGTCAGTGTTTATCCTACGGCACCACACCAGACTCAAATAATAAAATATGATAAAGCTAAGTAAATATTGTTACAGATAGATAACAAATTGTGCTTTAGAGCTCTAGTTTGAATGACAAAAAACATTATCTTCAATGACATAGTTGACCAAAATCCAGGTATGATTTGTGCATATTTAATTTTCTCATGTTTCATTATTTGTTTGGGAAATGAGATTATGGATAGACCAGGATCAAATTTTGGATCCAAATAAAACCAATTTTCAATGTTAACCAATTGATGAAACTGAGGAGAAAAAAACCACACAAAGAAAAATAAACACAACTTTGGGTTTAGCTTTAAGTACAGTACAAAAAAAAGCAAATTACAAACTTTATATTTTTTCCAAATCGTATTAATTACATTTAATATGCACCCCAGAGTTGCTTTGTCTCTAATGTAATAGGTAGTGTACATTGAACAGCAAACTGGAACTCATGTGGTAAGAATAAACTATATTTATTTATCTCTTTTATAATGAAAGAAATGCAGAGCATAGGGCATTGGAAAGTTCAAACCACTCATATCTCGTGTTGTAAGTACTGAACAGTTTCCTATTTCACTTGCATTCTTTATGACACTACTCTGGGTGATCTCAAAATCTGATCAAAAACTGTACCAAATAGTTTAAGATTTGAATCATAAATTTTAACCTTATGTTGTGAATTGAATTATGCTAATCTGACTGGTGTCCTATGAAACAGAGAGAGACCATAGCCATGTGAAGATGCAATTACAAGCCAAGAAATATCTGACTATCAGAAGCTAAGAGAGACAAAAAAATATCTTCCCATAGATTCCTTGAAGAGAACATGGCTCAGTCAATATCCTAAATCTGGATGAGTGATCTCCAGAACACTGAGACAATGAATTTCTGTTGTTTAAAGCATTTGCTTTTTGGTATTTCATTATAGGAATCCTAAGAAATGAATATATTATAACTAGGTTTTCTTCCTGGGTTCTGAGTATGGCTTTCTTAATTTTAGAGAGACACCAGATGATTTTAGAGGGCACCCTGACTTCTTTTTACGTACTGGGAAAGATATTCATCCCATTTTCAGTTCCCTTTTGGTCCCTTAGAATAAACAAAAAAGAAACTCATTTGGATTATTTTCACTTTTAACTATTCTCTAATGGACTGTGTATGCTGTATTGCTGTAGCGTTGTAGAATAGGCATTGGACTGCTAGCCTAAAAGTCAGTGGTTCAAATTCAGCAACTGTTCTTCAGAAACCTTACACAGTGTCACTAGGAGTTTGGAAGGACACATCAGCACTTAACAACAAAATAACAATGAACTGCAAACCTATTCAAGAAAGATGAGGATTTCTGTTTCTGAAAAAGATTTAAAACCTCAAAAACCCTATACAGAATCTCTGTGAGTCAGAATTGACTCCAGGGCACTTTATAACAACAACATGTGCTAATAACTTATTTTGAAAAAAGAAGTATATGGCCTTAGACTCAAAGATTTGGCAGACAAGAATATTGAGATAGTACTTATTAACTATCTCAATATTATTAATCTATTTTCATACATTCATGGCAGATAATTTTTGTTGTTGTTAAGTGCCGTCAAGTTGGTTCTGAACAATAGTGACCCTGCATAGGATTTCTGAGGAGCAGCTGGTGAGTTTGAACCGCCAACTTTGCAGTTCAAACTGACTTTGCAGCCCAGTGCATTATCCTGTAGTGCCACAACAGGGCAAGTGACACTGGTTTCTAAATTTATGATAGTGATATGAATGTCCCCTTTTAAGAATAAATTAATTTTAAATTACCAGAATAATAAAATGTGTTAACAAATATATTGTCTAGGTAGTATACGTTGTTACTGTTGTTGTTAAGTGACACTCTATAGCGTTTCTGAGGAGTGTCTGGTGAGTTTGAACCACCGACTTTGCCATTCAAATTGACCTTAAAGCCAAGTGCTTATCCTATGGCACCACACCAGAACTCCAGGTGGCATACATTAGGATGAAATCATGAGATTGTTATACAACTAGTCAAGTGTTAAGACATTGTTCTGAGTTGAGGGAGATTCTCAGAGGGTATATATAGTCCTGGTGTGGCACTGTAAGATAAGCACAGGACCACAAAATCAGTTGAACCATAAGGTTGGCAGTTCAAACTCACCAGTTCCTCCTCAGAAGCCCTACATAGGGTCACTATGAGTCAAAAACAACATATGTAGACTTAGCAGGATAGTTTGCGCTCAAAGTCTCCAGAAGAGAAATGATGGGTTCTATCTTCACAGCCCTTCAATTCTGTTTATGAAATGGTGTTCTGTGTCAAGGTTAAGCAATTGAGTACATGATAGATGGCTTCAGGAAGGCAAAGCCAGCTGTTGCTTTTAAACTTGTGTACTATGAAAGCAGGGAAAGAGCTGTTTGCTTTGTCTTTTATTTGTATTAATGTCATAATAAATTATGGCACGTTCTTGTGTTTGTCTTTGAACTGGAGGTCAGTTGAATCTTTTCTACAAAGTTGTTCAGATTAGGTTTTGTCATTTTTTTAACCCATTATTGGAAACCAAGCAGGGTTCAGAAGCATCTTAGAGGATGAGTGTGTTGTTACCCAAATATTCAGAGATTTTTGTTTTTGTTTTGGCTGTGCATGGGGCCATAATGAATTTTATTTTGCATTTAAAAAAAAAGATTATCTTAATATTTTTTATTAAAGTCATGACAAATATTGATCAAAAGTATATTATAAACTCAGCAGTAAAATATATATACAAATAAAAAATTAATTAATTATAGATAATGAAGTAGTCAAATGCAGTTTTTGTTTTTATTTAATTATAATTTAATGAAAATTTATAAACTCAGAATATTTTACAACACTCATTCTAGTACTATACTCAAATGACAAGATCAAATTTAATAATTCAGAAAGCTAGCATTGATATGCTAACTGAATAATTATACTATCTAATTATTTTGTGTCTAAAAATAAGAAAAACTTTTTGTATATTTTTAAATTCTTGGGGGTTTTTTTTCTTCATAAAAAACTTGTAGACCTTGAACTATTTGTTTATAAAGACTGAATTTGCACATATAATTTTCGTTGGTAAATGACCTTAGCAGTAAACTGATTAAAATAAAATAGTTAATATTTGAAGCTCCAAAGTTATGTCTTTCTATTGGAACAATTTCATTCACTTCAGAATAGTTCCAACTGATTAATCTAAGCACTCTTAGCTATGTTTTCCCTTGGAATTCATTAGAAAACTGATCAGCAACCAAACTGGTTTTTGGTCAATTACTCTTATCAGTGGTCAATCAATTTATTCATGCAGCACATCTTCTCCTAAGCACTATTGTTTTGAAGCTTTCCTACTGGGAAGGTTTTCAGAAACTCTTAACATTTCTGAATTTAATTTCATTTGATGATGCAAATATTTTTACTTTTTGACTTTTGCTTTTCCTCAGACTTCATGATATTCCTTCCCCATATTCTCCCAAAGAGCATTACAGATTGCCATTATTATACCAGGAATTTTAGCAAGCATTTCCTGGAGGTAGTCAGTTTTGTTTCACTAACTTTATTGCAGCTTTGCTTTAGACAGTGTACACCTTGTTGTTTTTGTTGTTAGGTGCCATCAAGTTGGTACCAACCCATAGCGACGCTATGCACAGAAGAACAAAACACCGTCCGATCCTGGGCCAACTTTTGTTGAGATGCTTGAGTCCATCGATGCTGTCACTTGGGCAATCCATCTTGTTGGTGGTCTTCCTCTTTTGCTCTGACCCTCCACCTTACCAAACATGATATCCTTCTCCAGTGACTGCTCCCTCCAGTCAATATGCCCCAAGTATGAGAGACAAAGTTTGGCCATCTAGGCCTCTAAGGAGCACTCTGGCTGCATTTCTTCCAAAACAGATCTATTTGTTCTTTTGGCAACTCATTGTTGTTGCAGTTATGTGCCGTGGAGTTGGCAATCATGGCACTTTCATTGTTCTCCTCCAACACCATAATTCAAAGGCATCAATTTTTCTACAGTCTTCCTTATTCACTGTCCAGCTTTAGAATGCATATGAGGTTATTGAAAACACCATGGCTTGGGTCAGGTGCACCTTAGTCCTCAAGCTGACATCTTTGCTCTTCAACACTTTAAAAAGATCTTGTGCAGCAGATTTGCTTAATGTAATACGTTGTCTGAACTCTTGACAGCTGCTTCCGTGAGTGTTGATAGTTGATCCAAGAAGAATGAAGTACTTGACAACTTCAATCTTTTCTCCATTGATAAGAATGTTGTTTATTGGTCCAGTGGTGAGGATTTTTGTTTTCTTTACATTGAGATGCAATTCATACCGAAGGCTGTGCTCTTTGATCTTCATTAGCAAATGTTTTAAGTCCTCTTCGCTTTCAGCAAGCAAGGTGGTATCATCTGCATATCGTAGGTTCTTAATGAGTCTTCCTCCAATCCTGATGCCACATTTTTCTTCATAGAACCCAGCTTCTCATATTATTTGCTCAGCATACAGGTTGAATATGTATGGTGAAAGAA
>NW_006408631.1:8918248-8926925 GCF_000296735.1 Chrysochloris asiatica
AAAGCACAGTAAACATCTTTCTGATATTCTCTGCTTTCAGCCAAGATCCATCAGACATCAGCAATGATATCCCTTGTTCCACAGCCTCTTCTGAATCCAACTTGAACCTCTGGAAGTTCGCTGTCAATGTATAATTGTAGCCGTTTCTGTATTAACTTTAGCAAAACTTTACTTGCATGGGATATCAAAGAGATTGTCTAATGATTTCCACATTCTGTTGGGTCACCTCTCTTTGGAATGGACTCAGATATGGATCTCTTCCAGTCGGTTGGCCAGATAGTTGTCTTCCAAATATCTTGGCAGAGATGAGTAAGTGACTCCTGTGCCACATCACTTTCTTGAAAGATTTCAATTTTTATTTCATCAATTCCTGGTGCCTTGTTCTTTGACAATTCCTTCAATGCACCTTGGACTTCCTCCCTAAGTATCATATCATTAGCTCTTGATCATATGCTACCTCCTGAAATGGCTGAACATTAACCAATTCCTTTTGGTACAGTGACTCTGTGTATTCCTCCCATCATCTCTTGATGCTTTCTGCATCATTCAATAATTTGCCCAGAGAATCTTTCAATCATGAAAGTCAAGGCTTGAATTTTTTCTTCAGTTCCACCAGCTTGAGAAATGTGTTCTTCCTTTTTGGTTTTCTGATTCTAGATCTTTGCACATTTTATTGTAATATTTGGCTTTATCTTCTTGAGCTGATCTTTGAAATTTTCTGTTCAGTTCTTGGGCATCCTCATTTCTTCCATTTGCTTTAGCATATCTACACTGGAAAACAAGTTTTAATGTCTCTTCTAACATCCATTTTGACCTTTTCCTTCTTTCTTGTCTTCTCAATGACTGCTTTCTTCATGTATGATGTTCTTGATGTCATCTCACATTTCTTCTGGTCTTTGGTCTTTAGTGTTTAATGTATCAAATCTGTTCTTCAGATGATCTCTAAATTCAGGTGGGATATAATCAAGGTCATATTTTGGCTCTCGTGGGCTTGTTTTCATTTTCTTCAGCTTTAGTTTGAATTTGCATATGAATAATTGATGGTCTGTTCCACAGTCTGCCCCTGGCCTTGTTTTCAATGATGATATGAAGTTTTCCATCATCTCTTTCCACAGATGTAGTCAGTTTGATATCTATGTATTCCATCTTGTGAGGTCCATATGTATAAGTTGTCTGTTATGCTGTCTAAAGAAGGTATTTGAAATGAACAAATCATTGATTTTGCAGAATTCTATCATGCATTCTCCAGCATCATTTCTATCACTAAGGCTATATATTTCAGCTACTGATCCTTCCTCTTTGCTCCCAACCTTTGCATTCCAATCACCAGTAATGATCAATATGTTTTGGTTGCATATTTTATCAATTTCAGATTGAAGAAATTGATAGATTTCTTCTATTTCATCCTCACTGGCTTTAGTGGTTGCTGTGTAAATTTGAATAATAGTGGTATTAACTGGGCTTCCCTATAGGCACATAGGTATTATCCTATCACAGACAACGTTGTACCTCATGACTGATCTGGATATGTTCATTTTGACGATGAATGCAACACCATTCCTCTTCAATCTGTCATTCCAGGCATAGTAAACCATATGTTTGTCAGATTCAAAATGGCCAATACCAGTCTCCTACATCTGTTGGTTTTCTACAAGGCAGGTGGTTTAAGTTTTAGAATAAGTATTCTTTATATTATCAATAAATAATAAAGAAAAATTAATTTTGTCATTCTTTTCCTATAATGTTTTCACTGTCCCCATTTAAAGCAAGTTGTTGTTGGTGTTTTTAAGTGTCCTTGAGTGGGTGCCTACTCAGTGACTCTGTATAGGGTTTCCAAGAAGCCCCTTGTGAGGTTGAATTGTTGATCTTGTGGTTCAAAATTACCTTGCAGTCCAGTGCATTTACCCACAGTGCCACATCAGGAATCCATTTAAAGCAAGGGAGCATTGTATTTTTAATAAATATTGAATGCTGTAAGAATCGGAGAAAATGCTTATAAAATTTGAACACTTGTGGGCTATCAGAAATATCTTTGAAGACTATTAAGATTCTTGGACTATAAATTGAGAAATTTTTTTTTAAGTTTTTGTTGTGAATTGAATGATAGTTTACATGGGAGAACATCAGTTTTACACTCATCCTATCATATTTCATTTCATTGCAATGGTTACAGTCCCCTCTGTGCATTATCATTCAACAGTATGTGCTTCTATTGCCTCTGTTTGTTTTTAGATGTACACAAAAACACTTAGGAATATATAATCATTTAAAAAACTGAAGGTCACGTTCTGTAAGCCTGCCTCCTGGCCACCAACACACAGCTTTTCTCTTTCCATGAGTCTAGAGTCCTCAACTGCTCTATCTCTCTATCTCTGGTGTAACTGTTTTTCTGAATAGGGTCCCACATTCTGCTCATGCTTTTCTCCTTTGATGATCCTAGGGTCCTTTGTTCCTGGACTGTAAGATTAACTACTCCCCCCTTATGTTACAAAACTTCTACCTTTACAGCTGTGAGAGTAACAATTAGTCATGATAACAATTACTCCTTATTGAACCATAAGAATCTCTTCCCCATTTATTTTCATCAGATCCATCTAGACAAGATGAAAACAATTCTACCTCCCCCCGCACACTTTGAAATTGAACTCCCTCTTAAAAACTGGTAAGCCAGTCACTTCATGCCTTTATAGCCCTCCCACTCCCACCCCCAATTTTAGGTAGCCAGTATCTAAGTTGCCCGTCCCTATCAATCCTGTGTGTAGAGGGGTTGGGATTGATCCTTGATGTGAAGACTCCTTTCCTCTCAGTTGGTATTTTGAGCCACTACAACTATAGATCAAGTTCATCAAATTGCAGCAATTTACTCTTGTTTCCTTTATCAAGTTTTTTTTTTTTTTTTTTTTTTAATTTTCCTCTAGTCTAGTTCTGATCATCAGCCATCAGAGATGGGTCAAACAGGTACTATCTTCAAGTTTGTGCATTCTTGTGCATCTCTCCTCACTTCATATCAGCTGGACACTTCACTGTCAGCTCTAGCCCTCTGTGGCTATATCCATGGGCTAAAAAGTCCCCAAATCTCACCATACTTCAGACCCACCAGCCTTCTCTCTCTCATATCCAGGTCAACAGGGGTCTACGGAATGTGGTCAAACTCAGTCCATATCTTCATTGCTGCCTTTTCCCCACTTCCACTCACCAGTAGACCAAATTGGTCACCAGTAAGCTTACATGCCTTCTTGTGTACTCTTTTTGAGTTTCAGTCTTGGAGGGGGGTTTGTCCTGAAGGGACTTGATTGCTTGCTTTGATGGCTCCCTGGTGAACAACTTGCTTGTTCTTGTAATAGCCAATCAGACTGTCATTTTTGTTTTGGATTTTTCCTGTTGGTCTTTGTTTCAAGAAGTATCTTCTGTTCCTCTAGCTGCTCCAGATTGGTCTACTTGTCCTTTGGATTGGGCTCAGGATACCACCTAAGGTCCTATACACTTCAAAGGCTCCTCAAGAAGCCTATCGCACTGGGGAAGTTCAAGAACCCCTTTTAGGTATTCCAATGAGTTATAGGCTGAAGACTGGCTTACCAGCTTTCTGTTATCTTCCTACCTGATATTCCTTTCTATCCCACTCAAGTGTCTATTTTACAATACTAGGCAAGAGAAACCAATATTCATAAGACAGTCAAGCATCTTAACATCATTTCCCCTCTTTTACCCATTCAGACTATTCCTCAATCCCTGTATCACAGAGCTTTGTTGTTCCAAGTTTGAGCATGTTTCACTACTTACTTCTGTCCCATTTAGCCCATACAAATCTGCCTAAGTGTTTCCCTATCTACCTTATTCTTCCAGCCCCAACCCCTTTCTTGGGTATCACCCTCCCTAACACCCGAACTATGATGTGTCTGTTCCCTACCAATACTCTACCGTCCCCCTCCCTTCCATCCCTGGTAACCAATAAAGATTTTTTTTTTCCTTTTAGTATGGGTGTCTTTCCTTAAGCTTTTACAGTATAAATTGAGAAATGCTTTTAAATTTCAAAGCCTCTTCTTAAGGGTTTGGCCCCAATAACAAATAAAACAGGGACCATAGGAGCCCTGGTGTGGCATTGTGGGTTAAGGCGTTGGACTGCAAAACTGCTCTGAACTCCAAGGTAGGTGGTTTGAGCTTACTAGCTGCTCCTCAGAAACCCTTTAAAAGGTTGCTATGGGTCAGAATCAACTCCACAGCACTTAACAAACAGCAACAACATAGGGACCCTAAATAATGGCTGTTTTCTGGTATAATGTGATCATCCAAATTTTCAGGATTTTCTTGTATATTTAGACTGTAATAACTGAAATAACAATAAAAACGCTGGAAAATATCCTGGGTGATTGTAGGCACTTAAAAATTGATTTCTTGATTGAACAATGCTGAGCTCTTACACAACCATTTTACAGCTGAGGATGCTATACCCCAAATTTTGAGGGGAACTTGTTCAGGATCTTCAAAAAGTTAGAAGCAGAAGTCTTAATAAGAAAATTATGCATGCGTTTTCATGTGTAGTGTGTGTATGCATGCCTACATATCACATATTTTGTCTGCACTTGGTTTTCTTTGCTTTTATATCAAATGCAATATAATGATGCTTGTAATCATGAATGAATCCTAGGACACTACTTAGGAGCAAGACAGTGTAATTAATCACAGTGTTTGTAATTACTTTTTTCCTTATTTACTTCACTGAAGAATCCATTTATTCAATCAAATGTGGAAGGTTAAATAAACATTGTCTCAGCAAAGCAAAACAAAATACCCTATTTCATCAAAAAACTGTTTGTAATATAAAAGATAAAATGAAATATATAGAGTAGTAATAGTAAAAACAAATTAAGTATGCTGATGTTGAAGTCCAACTCACATAGGGTTTCTGAGGACCAGCTGTTAGGTTTGAACCACTGACTTTGGAATTAGCAGTTCAGTGTTTATGCTACTGAACCATATAAAGATGGTTAATTATGTCATTGTTTTGGTTAAGAGCCATTGAGTCGGCTCTGACTCATAACAACCCTATATAGTGTTTCTGAGGAGCAGTTGGTGAGCTTGAACTGAGATCTTGCGGTTCAAAATGACTTTGCAGTTCAGCACATTACCCCACAGCACCACATCAGGATTCCATTTATGTCATAGTTATAACTTATTTTAAGTACAAAAATTTAAGAACTTAAAAATACATCAGAAATATTGAGCTATTAGTTATCAAAACATGCTAAGAGGCAGTTATCATTGAACAGAGTTTTTCATTTATAAACCTGAACATTTCAAGTCTAGGTAAATTAAAGAATGAAGATAAAATCAGCAATGGAGTACAGATCTGTTTTGCAGTATTTCCATCAAAGCAATTTCCAACGACAAAAAGGAATAGTAACTGCTTGACTTGTCCCCTCTTTAATCAAGGTTAAAATAATACGGCTTATTTTTGTAAAAAAAAAAAAGTTTTTTTTTTTTTTTTTTTAAATGCTTTCAAAATCTAATCATGGGATACTGAATACATTCTAAAGAGTCATTGGCTAGATTGCTTCAGATAGCCTTTTTTGGAAAATTGCTTCTAAGTTCAGTGTTCTACAAAGTTTATGAAAATACACTTGAAGTTCGTGAAGGATAAGCATAGATAATATTTTTCATTTTTAGAAAGAACATTAAGAATTAAAGGAAGTATCTTAAACTTTTTCAAGGATGTTGGCTTTCAGGTGTTTATTTCTAGCTTCAAATGTTTTTGTTTGTTTGCTCAATTAAAACAGGCATAGCACATTTTTTTTAAAACCACTTCCAATACAATATTAAAACAGAACATTTAACCAGTAAGTGAAATGCTGTAAGTCAAAACCAACCTGATGGTGGTGGTTTTGGTTATTTTGGCTTACTGCAGAGACCACACAGGGGCAGACTAAGGTTGTATGAAAATAATCTACAACCTGTAACCTCATTGGTGAAAATTTACATTCAAACTAAATAGATATGATTTTATTTATTTTATTTTTTACTAGATTTAATTTTGTTTTCTCCTGTATATGAAAATAATTTCACCATTTCTTCATGCAGCTTTGGAAATTTTATTGATCACTAAAAATCTAAAATCTAAAGGAGTAGTAGTGTCGTGCTGCTAACCAGAAGGTCAGTAGTTCAAACCCAATAGCTGATCTTCAGAAACCCTATACAGGATCTCTATAAGTAAGAACAAACTCAGTGGAACATAACAACAATTTTTTTTTTTAATCATCTGATAATACTTGTCTCTTATTTTGTTCAATGAGGCAGAGAGAATAATAACTGAAGTCGTGGAATATATTGGAGGAATGAATTACTATGCCTCTTTTTCCATTTTCTCAATGAATTTTTTTCATAATCTATTTATTTATGAAAAATTAGAATGATTTATTTGCTTTCAAATCAATTATACAGATCAGTATTTTAATAATAAACTACATGGGTACTTTTGCATTTCTTATTGTAGCCTTTTGGTTTGACTGAAGCTTTCAAACATCTCTTATATTTAGGTAGAAGCATTGAGTTAGTTGAGGAAATATTTTCTAAAAGAAGCACACAGTCTCTCAACCCAAGTTGGTATTATATTTATGTGTATGTTTATATTTAGAAATGACATCCACTGTGTAAAAATTATGAAATTAAGACATGAAAAACCATTACCTGGCACAGGAATGAATAAATTCACTTTTACACTAATCTTTAATAATTAAAGAATGTTGAAAACTGCTTCACTGAAGATAAATTGACCTTTTTATGAATAATAAATTAATAAGATTAAGATAATATATCAATCCATATTCTAATAACCAGTTTCTTTAAACTTCATCCATCTATACCAGCCAAGAACTAAGATCTCCAAAAATGTTTATTACGTTTTTATATAATACCCCAGCCTATCACCATGGAAAATACAGGATTGAAAACTTTAGAAACGTCATTAGAATAATTCCAGTGCTAATCAATCTTTTATAGATATTAACAGAAAGAGATCAAGATTATTCCTGCTAACAGCATCCAGAATCTTCAGAGGTGGGAAATTTTCACTTGAAAGGACAAGCAGACCAGCTGGAGTGGCTAGAACAGAAGATACTTCTTGAAAGAAAGACTGACAGGAAAAATACAAAACAATATAGGCAGACCAACTGATTACTACAAGAACAAGCAAGTTGCTCCCCCAGGAGACATCAACGCAAGTGGTCAGGTTCCCTCAGAGCAAACTCCCTTCCAAGACTAAGACTCAATGGGAATACATGCTTTGATTGGTGACCACATTCATCACCAATAAGGGGAAGTGAGGGAAAAACAGCAATGAAGTTGCGAGCTAAGCCCTACAACGTTCAAAAGACTCCTGTGAACCAGCTGGAGACCTGGTTGGCCAGCAGTGTGGAAAAACCTGGGGTCTCTTGGGCCCAGAGTCAGTGACATAGTCACAGGGGACTAGAGTGGAGAGTGAAGCATCCAGCTGATAAGAAGAGAGGGCATATGCACAAGAACACCCACACTTGCAGATAATACCCACTTGACCTGGCTTCAATGACTGGATGATCAAAGCTCAACTAGAAGAAGAAAGAAGAGGAAAAAATGAGTAATCTGATACAATTTGATAGACCTGTGGATTCAGTATCTCAAAAGTGGGAACAAATCTTTACAGCAAGGATCATTCCCACCCCCTCCATACACAGAGTAGACAGGAATGGGCAACTTGGACATTGGCTACCCAAAATGGGGGGTGGGGGAAAGGCAAAAAGTGACTGGCTTACAAGCTTTCAAGAGGGAACTTAGATCCAGAGGGCATGGAGGAAGGTAGAATCTCCACTGAGTGATATCTAATCTGTCTAGGTAGGGCTGATGAAAAGATATGCAGATAGGTCTCATGTGATATAATAGTGAATAATTGTTATCAGGACTGATTGTGAGAGTTGGAATGTAAAGGTAGACTTTTGTAGCAAGGAGGGGAGTGATTAACTTTGCAGTCTAAGCACAGAGGCCCCTGGGACGATCAAGGGAGAAGAGCGGAGAGCGGAACCCTACCAAGAGAAGTAGTGATGTCAGAGATGGAGGCAGAGACAATGACATGGAGAGATGGAGCAGCTGGGGACTTTAGACACAGAGAGGGAGAGGGGCTGTGTGATGATGACCAGGGGGAAGGCTTAAAGGGTATACCCTTTGGTTGGTTGATTGCAACCATGGCAAGGAAACAACATACAATAGGATGAATGTAAAACTAATGTTCTTAAATATAAACTATCACATTATTCACAATAAAACATTTTTAAAAATGTAACAACGTAAAAAAAAGATTATTCCTATTAGGATATAGTGCAATCTAAAAGAATGCCTTCTAAGATATTAATTACCTCATTTTAAACAATAACGTAAAATAAAATCTCAAAACACATATCCACTAGGCACTGGTGTTGGGGTCAGGGGAAAGAGCTCATCAGTGTGTTTCATGTCCTGGCTAAAAAATTCGGATTTACTGGGATCTAGGGATCTAGGTATAGCTTGAAGAGGGTAAATAATACTAAAATCCTTGACTGCCTTATGAATATTAGTTTCCTTTGCCTACTATTGTAAAATAGACACTTGAGTGGGATAGAAAGGAAAGTTGGTAAACATGATTAGAGAAAACTTGTAAGCCCACCTTCAACCTATA
>NW_006408631.1:8928470-8937929 GCF_000296735.1 Chrysochloris asiatica
TTGAAAATTCTATAAAAACCCTGCAGACAATGAATTCGGGGCTCTTTCCCTATTCCGCTGTGTCGGATAAGGTTAGAGACCTGGCTTGAGCTTGATTAAACAACCCTTAAGTATTTGCATCGGTACACGGCTCCTGGGTGGTCTTTGGGGACCCCAAATTCTGGTCATAACAACAGCAACAAAGAAATTCAAATCCTTCCTTCTGGCTTCTGGAGTTAAGTGGATCTCTAAATGCCTAAGTTCCTTCTTGTTATACTGGGTAATGGCCCATCACTCTCTAGTAAGAATAAGCAAACCCTAGTCAATTAGAAGAGTTGTTGTTATGTGCTGTGGAGTCGGTTCTGACTCATAGCGACCCTGTACAGGGTTTCCGAAGCTGTAAATCTTTATGAGAGCAGAAAGCCTCATCTTTCTCCCGTGGAACAGCTGGTAGTTTCGAACTGCTGACCCTGAGGTTTGCAGCCTGATTCGTAACCACTATGTTACCAGAGCTCCTTAAATTAGAAGAATATTTGCTAGAAATTGCAGTGGTTCTTATGTAGAATGATAAATGTTTTTCATAGTGTTTCAGAGCATAAATGGTACGTTTTTAATAAAAGGGCTCATTGGTTTTTAACTAAATGTATTGTTGTTGTTGCTGTTCAGTGCTTTCTAGTCTGTTCTGGCTTATAGTGATCTCCATAGGGTTTTCAAGGAGTGTCTGGTGAGTTTGAACAGTCAACCTTCTGATTCAAACCAAGCTTGTGGTCCAGTGCTTTATCCTACAGAGCCACAGCAGGAGTCCAATTAAATGCATCTATTAATATATGTGCATACATGTTGTGTGTTTACATATATACTGATTTTTTCTTAATGTTAAGCACTGTGAAGTTGGTTCCAACTCATAGATAGATAAGGTTCCTGAGGTTTTAATCTTTGAAAGAACAGAAAGCCTCATCGTTCTCCCACAGAGTGGTTACTGGACTCGAACCATCAACCTTTTGGTTTGCAGTCCAGTGTTTACCCTACAGAGCCACTGAACCCTTTCATTTATTCTAGGAAATAATATCTCCTAAAATGATGTTTCTAAGGTCAATAACTGCTCTTACTTGATAAGCATTATCATTGGGAAATTAAATCTTTGAAAAAGTGTTGGAGCTTTGTGGTTAGTTGAACAAAGAATATGTGGAGCTATAGGATAAGCATTCGACCTCAATGTCGGTGGTTCAAACTCACTAGCTGCTCCTCTGAAACCCTATACAGGATTGCTATGAAGTAGAACCCACTCGATGGCAATTAACAACAACAAAGGAAGTCCACAGTACTTTAAGCCTGGCTGTACATTGAAATCTCCTGAACCTATTAAGAAATTCTGATGGTTGAGTGTTACTCTCAAAGATTCTGATGTGATAGCTTGGGGTGTGGTCTCAGAAACATACATTTAAAAGTTCCCTTAGTGATAATAAACCACTTCTGTATGACAGAGAAATGTGAGTGGACTTCATCATCATAACTGAAGGCTCAGACAAAAGGAAGGAAATAAAGATGAAGACACAGCAAGTAGCTACTATGAGCTGCAGGTTTTGTTGTTGTTGTTGTTGTTGTTGTTGTTGTTGTTGTTATGTGCTGTGGAGTCGGTTCCCCCTCAAAGTGACCCTGTACAGGGTTTCCGAGGCTATACATCTTTACGGGAGCAGAAAGCCTCATCTTTCTCCTGCGGAACAGCTGGTAATTCAAACTGCTGACCTTGCAGTTCACAGCCCAATTTGTAATCACTATGCAGGTTTTTTTGTAGACTGACATATTTCCATAGCTTGCCTTTGGCATTGCCGGAACTGACCCACTCTCTGTGCCCTCTTAGCATTCCTTTGTTCCCACACTTTTTTTTAGACACACTCCTCTAATTTTCTTGCTTCTGCTGCTTCTTCATCTGTAAAAATTACTGCAGTAACAACCAACACCACACTCCACTTTCATATAATGTTCTTAGTCAATACACAAAACTGTGACTATAGATGTTGAATCACACATCAAATTAAAAACTTACATGTCTTGCAAAGCTTTCAAGGCAACATTCACAATGTTTAACTTAGCAGTGCACACACATCTGGACCTTCACTTTTCCAGTGAAACTTCCCTTCCATTCTATTCTCTACTGAAGATGTCAAAGCAGGAAATCAATTTTGCAGTCTGTTGCTGTCAGGCTCTTTAAAGCATTGTTTCCCCTGCCTGGAATGTCTTCCCACAACAGTCCTTTTCCATGGAGACTTTGGTTTGTTCTTCAAAATTCAGAGCAATTGTCAAGTCCCTGTGAACGTTTCCCTTAGCAACATGCCCCTGCATTCTTTCCAGTCTGAACAAAGAAGTTCTTATCTGCAACTAACAAATAAAGCTTGATATGTTTATCTTTCTCACTTATTTCAAAAGGATTAGTTTGGAATCCTGTGAGGTGAATTTTGGAGAAAGACTATTTCTGGGTGGTGGTTCCTGAGATTTGTTCTTTAAAACAATCTTTCTGGTTAATTCTCACTCATACTAAAGTTGAAGAAAATAGAGATCAGTAGTCACTGAAGTATTATCCTTGGACCAACATCAACAACATCACCCAAGAATTTAGGAATGTAAACTCTTGGACCCCACCTTAGACCTACTGAATCAGAAACTGGGCTGGAGTTCTATAATAGAACTTGATATGAAACTCGCATAACAAATTCTTCAGATGCTTCTGATAGTTGTATAATGTTAAGACTACTGATATAACTTGTATTTCCAAAACTGAAACTTCATAGACTATCTGGCTTTATCTTCATCAAAGTTTTTTATTTAAAAGAAAATCAAGAACTGCAATTAGAGCTGCTATTTGAGTAGACACTAACAAGAAAAAGCCGAAGAAACCATGAAAGCTAGCAAAAGATTGGCAAAACCTTGTTGTATCCAAAGAACATTAACATAGCTAGTAGTTATAGATGATATCTGTTAAAATTCCCTATAATAGAAAATATTTGAAATATTTCTATTTTTTTAAAGTGAGTTATTAGACTAACTCCAATCTTTCAGTAATATAGGCTAAACATCTCTTCCAAAAAGTTAGGATGCTGTCTTAGGTATCTAGTGCTGCTATAACAGAAATACTACACGTGGATGCCTTTAACAAACAGGATTTTGCTCCCTAACTGTGTAGGAGACCAGAAGTCCAAATTCCAAGTGCTGGCTCTATGGAAAGGTTTTCTCTTTTTGTCAGCTCTGGAGAAATGTCCCTATCTCCTACCAGTATCTGTCAGCTCAGCACTACCCAGAGACCTCCATGCATCTTGGAATCAATCATCTCCTGGATCTAACAACTTTATATTACAGAGACTCCAGGTTCAAAGGATACATTTCACTCCTGGCTCTGCTTTCTTGGTGGTAGTGGGTCTCTTTTTCTTTGTTCACTTCTCTCACCTTTTATCCCTTGTAAAGAAAAAGGTGTTGTATGCCACATCCTTGGGAACCTCCCTGACATCAAATCAGGGTCATGGAGGAATTCAAGGTGCTGTTACTATTGTTGCTAAGTGTCATAGAGTTGTACCAACTCATAACAACCCTGTAAAAATCTTTGGGGAACAGAAAACCTCATTTTTTCCCACAATAGCTACTGATGGTCTCCAACCACCAACCTTAAGGTTTGTAGTCCACTGTTTATAGTACAGCTACACTTCACTCCCTTAAAGATGTGGCTCTATAGGGTAAATATGGGACTTTGAACCACAAGGTCAGAGGTTCAAATCTGGGATCATCACATAACTGCCAAACCACTGTGAATCATGGACGAGTCAACTTGTGTGTGCACACACCTTTGTTATTGTTGTTGATAGGTGCTGTGGAACCATCCTGTTTCATAGCAACCCTATGCACAACAGAAAGAAACACTGTCTGGTCCTATGTCAACCTCACAATTGTTGCTATGTTTGAGCCCATTGGTGCTGTGACTGTGTCGATCCATCTTGTTGGGGTCTGCCACTTTTTCTCTGACCCTCTTTTTTGCCAAGCATGATATCCTTCTGCAGGGAATGGTCTCTCTTGATATCAGAAGTAATGAGAGAAAAAGTATCATCATCCTGGCTTCTAAGGAGCATTCTGGCTGTACTTTTTTCAACACAGATTTGTTTGTTCTTCTGGCATCCATGGTACTTTTCATATATGTTACCAACACCATAATTAAACTGCATCAATTATTCTATGGTCTTCCTTATTCAGTGTCCAACTTTCACAGACATATGAGGCAATTGAAAAAAAAAAAACAAACCACCATGCTTTGGTTCAATTGTACCTTAGTTCCCAGACTGGTGTCTTTGTTCTTGAACATGTTAAAGAGATATTGTGCAAGAGAAAAATAAAAGATATGTCATTTAATTTCTTTACTGCTGGCTTGAGTACTGACTGGGGAGCCAAACAAACTGAAGTTTTTGGCAACTTTGATCTTTTCTCCATTTAACATGATGTTATTTATTAGTGCAGTTGTGAGGAAGTTTGTTTTCTTTACATTGAGGGGTAAGCCATACTGAAGACTATATAGTCTTTGATCTCCATCATTAACTATTTTAAGACCTCTTCATTTTCAGCAAGCAAGGTTGTATAATCTGCATATCATAGTCTATTAATGAGTCTTCCTCCAATCCTAATGATACATTCTTCTTCATATAATCCAATTTCTTAATTGTACATCATACAGATAGAATAAGTATGGTGAAAGAATACAACCTTCCTGATTTTAAACCATTCAGCATCTCTTTGTTCTGTCTGAACCACTACCTCTTTGTCCATGCACAAGTATCTCATGAGCACAATTAAGTGTTTTGGAATAGCCATTCTTCACAATATTATCCATGGTTTGTCATTATCTACACAGTTGAAATCCTTTGCATAGTCAATAAATACAGGTAAATATCTCTGTGGTATCAGTTAAGATCCATCTGAACTCAGCAATGGTATCCTTCATTCCAAGTTCTCAAGCCACATTAGGCTTGAATTTCTGACAGTACCACTATTGATGCATTGTTGCAATCATTTTTGAATTATCATTAAAAAATTTTACTTGTATGCAGTATTGTTCAATTATTCCTGAATTCCATTGGGTCACCTCTCTTTAGAATAGATACAAATATGTATCTCTTCCAAGCTGTTGGCCAAGTAGCTGTCTTCATAATTTCTTGGCATAGATGAGCTATCACCTTCAGTGTTGCATCAGTTTGTTGAAAGGTTTCAACTTGTATTCTGTCAATGCCTGGAGCCTTGGTTTTTACCAATGCCTTTCAGTGCAGCTTAGATGACTTCTTTTATTTCTTGATCATATGCTCCCTCTTGAAGTGGCTGAACATCAACTATTTCTTTTGGTACAGTGACTCTGTGTATACCTTCTATTTTCTTTTGATGCTTTCTGCATTATTTAATATTTTGCCCATAGAATCTTTCAACATTACAAGTTGACACTTTAGTTTTTCCTTTAGTTCTTACAGTTTAAGAAATGCTGAACATGTTCCACCCTTCTGGCTTTCTAACTCCAGCTCCTTTTATATTTCATTATAATACTTGACTTTGTCTCTTGAGCTGCTATTTAAAATTTTTTATTTATTTCTCATTTTAACCTTCTCATTTCTTCCATTTGCTTTAGCTACTCTATACTTAAAAGTAGGTTTCAGAGATGTTAACACCTTTTTTGTCTTTCTTTTCTTTCCTATCCTTTTGCTTTCTTCTTCTATGATGTTCTTAATATCATCTCACAACTCTTCTGTTCTTAGATCTTCAGTGTCTACCGTACCAAATCTATTCTTGAAATGGTTTGTAATTCAAGTCAGATATAATCAAAGTCATATTTCACTTCACATGGACTTTGGCTGTACTTGCATATGAGCAATGAATGATTTGTTCCAAAGTTGACCCTTGGCCTAGTTTTGATGATGATATTGATATTTTTCACTGTCTTTTCTCACAAAAGTAGTCAATCTGATTCCTATATATTCTATCTGGTGAGGCCTATATGTGTAGTCACTTTTATGTTGTTTTAAAAAGATATTTGCAATGAATAACTCATTGGTTTTGCAAATTCTGTCATGTGATCGCCAGTATAATTTTTATTAACAATGACATATTTTCCAACTACTGGTCTTTCCTCCTTTTTTTTTTTTTTTTTTCAACATTTGCATTCCAATCATCAATAATTATAAATATGTCTTGATTACATATTTGATCAATTTCAAGAAGCTGATAGAATTCTTTAATTTCATCATCATTGATCTTAATGGTGTATTATTTGAATAATAGTGGTATTAACTGGTCTTTCTTGTAGGTATATGGTTATAACCCTGACACAGACCTCATCATACTTCAAGAAAGATCTCAAAATGTTATTTTTGATAATGAATGTGTCATCCCCAGCATAGTAAATCATATGATTGTCAAATTAAAATGGCCAGTATCAGTCCATTTCAGCTGACTGATGCCTAAGATATCTATCTATCATTATGTGTTCCAATTCATTTTTGACACTTTGCAATTTTTCTAGATTCTTACTTCATACATTCCATGTTCTGGTTGTTAATGGATGTATGCAGCTGTTTCTCCTTATTTTGAGCTGTGCATCATCAGCAAATAAAGGTCCCAAAAGCTTTACTCCATTTGTGTCATTACGGTTAACACTTCTTCAAGTAGGCAGTTCCTCCCCAGACATATTTTAAGTGCCTTCCAACCTGAGGGAATCATCTTCCAGCACTATATCTGACAATATTCTGGTTCTATTCATCATGTTTCAATATTCAGTATTCTTGTCATATCTGACAGTGTTCCACCACTCTTCACAAGGCTTTTCAGTGGTTAAACATTCACAAATAAATAGTCTGCCTCTCCTTCTCTCTAGTCTGTTTTAGTCTGGATTCTCAGCTGAAACCTGGATTCTCAGCTGAAACATGGGTGTACCCTGCTGGTATTTAAAATACCAGTGGCATAGTTTCCAGCATCACACAAACATGCAAGCCACCACAGTATGACAAACTAACAGATGAGTAGTGGAGGGATACTGAATTGTTTAAAATCAGGAAAGGTGTGTGCCAAGGATGTACCCTTTCACCATACTTATTCAATCTGTATGCTAAGCAAATGGTCTGAGAAGCTGCTGCCACTGTGCCAGTTTATCTCCTTGGGGTCTTCCAAGCTTGTTGTCCGTCTCCAGGGACTGGTGTCTTCTGATAACAGGCCAATTATGAGAGACAAAGTCTCACCATACTGACTTCAAGGAACATTCTGACTGTGCTTCTTCCAAGACAGTTTATTTGTTCCACAGGCAGTCTGTGGTACTTTCAATATGCTTCTCCAACACTATATAACTTAAATGTATTATGCTGCTATGGTCTTCCTTATGCATTATCCAACTTTCACATGTATACGAGGTTATTGAAAATACCATGATTTGGGTTGACTGTACATTAGTTCTGAAACTGATACCTTTGCTCTTGAATATTTTAAAGAGTTCTTGTGCAGCAGATTTGCCTAATGCAATATGTCATTTGATTTCTTGGCTGTTACTTGCAGATATGTTGATTTTGAATCCAACTAAATCTTGAATTTCTGGCTTTTCCCTGTTGATGTATTATCTTAATTGTTAAGATTATCTTCAGCATAGTTTTACTTGCACGTGCTATGAATAACGTTATGTACATATTCTTGGTTCTGTTCTATCACCTTTATTTAGAATGGAGAAAACTATGGATTTCTGCCAGTTGGTTGGCCAGATCTCCTGTACTTCCTGGTATAGACAAGTATGTGCTTCTTGTGTTGCATTCATTTGTTGAAACATCTTAATTGGTATTCCATCAATTCCTGGAGCTTGTTTGTTATCACTGCCTTCAGTGTAGCTTGAGCTTCTTCCTTCAATGCCATTGGCTCTTGATCATATATAACATACTGAAATGACTAAACATTTACCAATTCTTTTTGGTATTCATCTTCTTTTGAATGCTTCCTGCATCATTGAATAATTTGCCCACAGAATTCTTCAATATTGCAACTTGAGACTTATTTTCCTTTGGTTCTTTTAGTTTGAGAAATGCCTAGTGTGCTCTCCCCTTTGTTTTCCTAATTCCATGTTTTTGTAAACTTGAATTTTCTTTGTATTCTCCAGCCAGCTATCATTTCTGTTCAGCTCTGTACTTCCTTTTTACTTATTTAGGTGACAGTGGTGGTTTTTTGCCCTATATAGGGTTTATGAGGCTCTAAATCTTCACAGGAACAGAGAGCCTCATCTTTCTCCCACAGTGAGTATGTTGTTGTTAAGTGCCGTCAAGTCGGTTCCTACCCATAGCGACCCTCTACAGGGTTTCTGAGGGTGTAAATCCTTATGGGAGTAGAAAGCCTCATCTTTCTCCCGCGGAGCGGCTGGTAGTTTCGAACCGCTGACCTTAAGGTTTGCAGCCCGATTCGTAACCACTACACTACCAGAGACTACATTCTAACTGCTAACCTTGTGGTTTTCAGTCCAACTCATAACCCACTAAGCTACCAAGGTTCCTTTTGGCTTAGTTACTCTATGTTTAACAGCAAATTTTAGAGTCTCTACTAATACCCATTTTAATCTTTTCTGTTTTTAATGGATTTTTTCCATGTAAGAGATCCTTGATGCCATCTACAACACTTCTAGTCTTGGTTCTTAGTGTTCAGCGTGTCAAATCTATTCTTGAGATGGCCTCTAAATTTAGGAGGGATAATGCACTAAACTACAAGGTCAGTTCTAACCACAAGGTCGGCGGTTCAAACTCCCCAGTCACTTCTTGGAAACCCTATATACAAGGTCTCTATGAATCGGAACCAACTGGATGACATTTACCAACAGCAACATACTCACGGACACATTTTGACTCTAATGGGCTTGTAATTTTCTTCAGCTTCAACTTGAACCTTCAAACTTGGAACTGAACCCATGCCAGAGGACCACTTTGCAGACAAAAGAGAAATATGCCAATAAAGTGAACAAAAACACTTGTGAGAAAATTCTCCTCAGAATGATCAATGATATGCAACCAAAAGGGCAGGATTTACCCAATGATAAAGGGCAGAGGCAAGAAATGACAGGAAGGAAGGATTCATGGAAAAAGGGAAACCAGCAATGAATTCAGAAGAGTATTATCCCATTGAGGTGTGTAATGGTTAGAGGTATGTATCAGCTCAACTAGTCCAGGATTCCAGAAGTTTAGCAGCTGGGATGTGCTTATTCCAATGGTGATGAAACCTTTTGTTGTTGTCAGGTGCCATCAAGTTGGAACTGACTCATAGCAACCCCATGCACAGCAAAATGAAACAATGTCCGATCCTGGGTCAATCTCACTACCACTGCCACACTTGAGTCCATCAATGATGCCACCTGGCCAATCCATCTCGTTAGGTGTCTTCCTCTTTTTCTCTGACCCTCCACCTTACCCAGCATGACATCCTTCTCCAGCGACTGTTCCCTCC